>NC_092370.1:4091339-4226339 GCF_030028105.1 Mobula birostris | reverse complement strand
TGATATTTGCCAAAGGGGGTGTTACTAAGTACTGCCATACAGGATGCCCAAACTTTTGCTTCAGGCCTTTTCCTTTTTTGATATTTTGAAACTGTAAAAGATGGAAATAAAAAAGTTTTCTTGCTTAAAATATTAAAGAAATGTGTCATCTTTAACTTTATGCCTTTTGGAAATCAGTTCATCTTTTACTCGCTTAGCTATTCACAATAACAGAAATTTTGACCAGGGGTGCCCAAACTTTTGTATGACACTGTATGTAGTAACGCTTGATAGCTCCAGCATTCAGGCTGAACCGTGATGTGCCTCCAGGAGTCTGTGTGTCTTTGTTCACTGTGACTTCAATAGCCTGGTCCACAGGGATCTGTCCAAAGGGGTTGTTACTTGACAGCTGCACTGAGAATTGGCCTGTCTTGAAGGCCTCATACACAGAAGAATTCTTCTCTGGGAGGTTCATCTGAGCTAAGTAAGGGGGCAGGTACCTGGCATAATTCATCTTATCATAGGCAAAGCACCGTTGGGTCACAGAAAGCTACCACCGCTGCAATGCTATCACATATTTTCTAGCACTAGGTGTGTATACCTTGCCAAAAATCACTTATTGCCCCCAGATGGTACCAGTGGCCCAAATTTGGGGTCCTGGCTTACGGACTAATTGCCCATTCTGGTTCTCCTCTCTCCCCTCACCTGCCCATCACCTCCCTCTGGTGCTTGCCATCACCCTCTCCCATTCCTTTCTCATAGGCTCCATGTCATGTTTTAGAAACGCGGTCCAGAAACTAATCAAAATAAAACATGGGAGCTGGGATGTGTGTGTTTAGTTTCATTTTTTTAGTGAAGCACACACATATCATTTAAGAGGCTCCTGGACAGGTACATGGAGCTTAGAAAAATAGAGGGCTATGGGTAACCCTAGGTAATTTCTCAGGCAAGGGCATGTTCAGCGTAGCTTTGTGGGCTGAAGGGCCTGTATTGTGCTGTAGGTTTTCTATGTTTCTATGTTTCCCTATGACATGATAGTGTAATGATATACTGAAAGTCTTTCACGTATTTCTTGCACTTAACCCATAAGGACTTATGTAAAAAAACATAGAATGCTTCATCATACAATATATTTACAATATGTGTGTATGTGTGTGTGCACGCGCATATAGATGTGTGTGCGTGCGTATATATATATATATATATATATGTATATGTGTTTATGTGCATATATATATGTATATGTATATGTGTGTGTGCGCATGTATATATATATTTATATGTGTGTGTATGTGTTTGTGTGTATGTATGTGTGTGTGTATATATGTGTGTGTGTGTGTATACGTATACACAAACACATTATACTATATAATACGACTACTATATAGCCATCTACCGCATAGTAAGTTTCAAATTTTCCCATTCAAGCCTAAAGATTTCATCGCGGTGGAGGATTTCCTGCTCTTGTGGGATGACGTCTTTCCTGACCGGGGGATCTCTCTGCTTAGCAAGTGAGGCTTGTGGCTGTGGGACAGCCTCATTTCTGGGGGCCCCTCCATGCTGGTTGCAGGAGTGACTCTGGGACCACAGGAATTGGTACTGACAGCTCTGGCCATCTTTCTTGTCTAACAATTACCTCTGCTCTCCTCAACTGATCGATGTGTTGTCTCCAGATGATATCACAGGCAATCTCCATTGTCCAGGAGAGAAAAAGGAGAACAGCTGTGATACATCCTTTAGTCTTGGGGCATCCACCACTGCTTGAACTTCCTCTGCACACTTGTGTGTCTATGGTCTGACCACAGTGAGTCATGCTTTGTTTAAGGAATTCACACTGGTTGCATTGTGCTCTGAGTTCATAATCTTCTAAACTTTTTAACAGTGTCTTGAGATTTTGGAGATTTTCGTTATCATCCTCGTCGGTAAGAATAATGTCATCCAGGTAAGACTGAGTGCCCCGGCAGCCTGGTAGCACCTGGTCCACAGCTTTCTGCCAGACGACAGGTGCAACATAAGCCTATTAATTTGGACTCTTCTTCCATCTTCATCAGTGGTCAGCCTCTGCTAAGTCCACTTGGCTGAAATGTTTTCCTCCTGAAAGGTTTGCAATGGAATTAAGGTTTGGACAACCCAGAAGTACTGGGTTGATGGTGACCTTAAAATCACCACAGATCCTGACAGACCCATTCTTCCTGGCTACTGGCACCACGGGCATTGCCCATGGGCTCCACTCAACCTTGGAAAGAATTCCTTCAGCCTCCATGCAATCTAACTCATTGCTACTTTATCACGGATGGTTTAAGGAGCTGGATTGCCTTTGTAACACTTGGGTGTGGCATTTTCATTTAACATTATTTTACCCTTGATAAGTTTGAGCTTTCCAGTGTCAACCCTGAATACTGTGGTGGCCATTTGCTTTCAGCTGACTCTGTTGCAAAGGATGTGGCATGCAAATGGTGGCTGAGTCTCCAGTCGAGCTGTAGCTGTCTCAGCCAATCACTCCCCACAATGCTGACCCTCCTGATTTTATCAGATACAAGCCCAATGTGGCTTGTTGGTTGTTGCATGTCACTGTTTAAAAGTCATTCCCTCAGGAGTATCGTTTCTCTGCTATCAGTTGGATATTTCAAGGTTCAAAGATTCAAAGTATATTTCGTTCGAAGTATGTATAAGTTATATAATGTCGAGGCTCGTCTGCTTACAGGCAGCAACAAAACAAGCAACCCAAAAGAACCCAATAAGAAAAGAGCAGCTCCCAATGGGCAGAGAGAGAGAGAGAGAGAGAGAGAGAGAGAGAAAAACAATTTCTGCAAACAATAAAGCAAGTATCAGCATCCTGAACAAAACTGAGTGCATAACCCTGAAGCCTGGAGCGGTCAGAGCAGGCCCACAGCCTCAGTCTCGGTTCCTCATGCAGCAGGGCAAATCGCAGACACTAAAACTGGAGCCGGACACTGCCCCAGCGTCAGTGTCCAGGAGAGCAGAGTGAAACATCGCGGAGCAGGACTGGCTCAATCCTCATCAGACATAGGAGCAGAATTAGGCCACTGACCCACTCAGTCTGCCCTGCCATTCAATCATGGCTGATCCTTCTTCCCTCTCCTCAGCCCCACTCCCCGGCCTTCTCCAGTCCCACCAGCCTGCCTTTTCAGGTTTAGGTGGATGAGCTCCGAAACAACCCCACTCCAACTCCTGTCAGCTCTGCTCTATCCAACACAGTCCCCGACTCTGACTTCATCTTGAATGTGCCTCGACCGCACTCCGATTCCATCGTGCACCCACATGCCTCAACCCTTAGATCAGCCTTGTCTTTGCTCGTCTCTTCGTTGTTTAAGGTGATTTTTTACCACAATTTTCCACAGAAAAAGTGTTATTAATAGAGTATTTAGTCAAATTTCTTGCTCCAGTTGTGCCATCTTAGTGTAAGGGGTTTCTTCCTTTATGTTACTGCGTATGCTAATCAAAATGGCTTCTTTGTTATGTTATAATGAAAATGGTTTCTCTGTGATGTTAATTGCTGAGACAGTGATTCTTTTTCTAGCAGCCAGCAGCTTGTTTGGATTATCAATAATGATAAGGAGGAAGTGAACCAATAGGTGTCCACGTTATTCTTTTTTTGGGGAGATACTCTGTCTCAGATAGCTGGGAACTGGTGTGTTTGGCGGGCTTTTCAGGAGAGACCAGGAGAAGACGGACGTGCTGATCACCTTGGGCGGTCCCGAGCGGCGAGTCGAGGGGGTTGGAGGGGATCGCAGGTGAAGAGAGAAGACCCCGGGTATTTAAGCTCCAACTGTGTGCACGAGGAAATTGAACTTTGATAAGTCTGGCGCCTTTTTCTTTTATATTGTATCTCTATTAATCTCATAGTCCCAGTAAGATTTATAAAGTGTAATGTGTAAAGTGTACATTGTGTGCTGTCTGGTGTTTGATGTTTGAGGTCAGACCAGGTGGCATTGCACAGCAACCAACGCAACCGGGAGACACGGTTGGGCGGTGGACGTAGTTTCCCCTAGATAAACACGAGCCAATATAGCTGAGCGTTACATTAGAAACACAAAAAGCCTACAGCACAATACAGACCCTTCGGCTCGCAATGCTGTGCCGAACATGTTCTTACCTTAGAAATTACCTACGGTTACCCATAGCCCTCTATTTTTCTAAGCCCTATGTACCTATCCAGGAGTTTCTTAAAAGACCCTATCATTTTCACCTCCACCACCACCGCTGGCAGCCCATTCCTCGCACTTACCACTCTCTGCATAAAAAACTTACCCTGACATCTCCTCTGTACCCACTTCCAAGCACCTTAAAACTGTGCCCTCTCGTGGTAGCCATTTCAGCCCTGGGGAAAAGCCTCTGACTATCCACACGATCAACGCCTCTCATTATCTTATACACCTCTATCAGGTCACCTCTCATCCTCCGTCACTCCAAAAAGAAAAGGCCGAGTTCACTCAACCTATTCTCATAAGGCATGCTCCCCAATCCAGGCAACATCCTTGTAAATCTCCTGTGCACCCTTTCTATGGTTTCCACATCCTTCCTGTAGTGAGGCGACCAGAACTGAGCACAGTACTCCAAGTGGGCTCTGACCAGTCTCCTATATACATAGAAACACAGAAAACCTAAACCCCATACAGGCCTTTCAGCCCACAAAGCTGTGCCGAACATGTACTGACTTAGAAATTACCTAGGGTTACCCATAGCCCTCTATTTTTCTAAACTCCATGTACCTATCCAAATATCTCTTAAAAGACCCTATTGTATCCGCCTCCACCACCGTTGCCAGCAACCCATTCCACACACTCACCACTCTCTGCATAAAAAACTTACCCCTGACATCTCCTCTGTACCTACTTCCAAGCACATTAAAACTGTGCCTTCTCGTGTTAGCCATTTCAGCCCTGGGAAAAAGCCTCTGACTATCCACATGATCAATGCCTCTCATCATCTTATACATCTGTATCAGGTCACCTCTCATCCTCTGTTGCTCCAAAAAGAAAAGGCCGAGTTAATTCAACCTGTTTTCAATAAGGCATGCTCCCGTATCCAGGCAACGTCCTTGTAAATCTCCTCTGCACCCTTTCTATGGTTTCCACATCCTTCCTGTAATGAGGCGACCAGAACTGAGCACAGTACTCCAAGTGGGGTCTGACCAGGGTCCTATGTAGTTGCAAAATCACCTCTCGGCTCTTAAACACAATCCCACGATTGATGAAGGCCAATACACCGTATTCCTTCTTAACCACAGAGTCAACCTGAGCAGCTGCTTTGAGCGTCCTGTGAACTCAGACCCCAAGATCCCTCTGATCCACCACACTGCCAAGAGTCTTACCATTAATACTATATTCTGCATCATATTTGACCTACCAAAATGAACCACCTCACACTTATCTGGGTTGAACTCCATCTGCCACTTCTCAGCCCAGTTTTGCATCCTATCAATGTCCCACTATAACCTCTGAGAGCCCTCCACACTATCCACAACACCTCCAACCTTTGTGTCATCAACAAATTTACTAACCCATCCCTTCACTTCCTCATCCAGGTCATTTATAAAAATCACGAAGCGTAGGGGTCCCAGAACAGATCCCTGAGGCACTCCACTGGTCACCAACCTCCATGCAGAATATGACCCGTCTACAATCACTCTTTGCCTTCTGTGGGCAAGCCAGTTCTGGATCCACAAAGCAATGTCCCCTTGGATCCCATGCCTCCTTGCTTTCTCAATAAGCCTTGCATAGGGTACCTTGTCAAATGCCTTGCTGAAATCCATATACACTACATCTACTGCTCTTCCTTCATCAATGTGTTTAGTCACATCCTCAAAAAATTCAATCAGTCTCACACCTAACAAACTCCACCCCATCTAAACCCCTTATTCTAGAGCAATGCCAATCAATATTTGGGAAATTAAAATCTCCCACCACAACAACCCTGTTATTATTACTCCTTTCCAGAATCTGTCTCCCTATCTGCTCCTCGATGTCCCTGTTACTATTGGGAGATCTATAAAAAACACCCAGTAGAGTTATTGACCCCTTCCTATTCCTAACTTCCACCCACGGAGACTCCGTAGACAACCCCTTCCATAATTTCCTCCTTTTCTGCAGCCGTGACCCTATCTCTGATCAACACTTCCACACCCCAACCTCTTTTGCCTTCCTCTCTGTCCTTTGTGAAACATCTAAAGCCTGGCACTCGAAGTAGCCATTCCTGCCCCTGAGCTATCCAAATCTCTGTAATAGACACAACATCATATCTCCAAGTAGTGATCCACGCTCTAAGCTCATTGCTTTGTTCATAATACTCCTTGCATTAAAATAGACACATCTCAAACCATTGGTCTGAGCGCATCTTAAATATTTTCAGGCTTCAGATCAGTATCTTTGAAATAGCGTTCAAACTAATTTGGAGAATGACTGAAGCAGCCAAGCCTGTGTCCAATTCCATTGTAATTAATCTGCCACTGCTCTTTTAGAAACTGCATCTTGAATTTTTAGCTTTTTCTCTTCCCTATACGTTCCATTTATTTTTGTCTGTCTGCCTAACAGCAATTTCAACTGTTCTTTTAAATGTGAGTTGTGCTTCCGTTAGGAGCCATTTAGCAATCCTTTCTTGTAAGTGTAATTCTCAGTTTGGCTGGAGGCTAAATCTAGGGAAGGACAGCCCCTAGCCCGGCAAAACTTGAGAAATCTTGTTTGGGTGGATGCTGCGTGACGTGTCCCCTGTTACAAATCAATACCACAAAATAACAAACAGTCCACAATATGCAATTCAATGACTGAGCTTTATAATTCTTAATCTGACTCTAGGGTTAGTGAAGAAAATAAAAAGAAGGGCCCATTTTAATGAAACAATTTAACGTGCACATTGGGGATCACTGATTTATCCAGTCGTTCCCCATCGAGCTCCTCCGAGCATGGCTGACTGTCGGACCCTCGCTCCAAGTCCACACTGTACGGCGGAATACCAACTCTCTCCACTCGTGTCTTCTCTCTTCATCTCTCGCTGACAAAAGACCGTGAATACCTTCTCTCAGACCCACAAGAAAGAAACAGCATTCCTCTCATTGGACGGCACACATTCCAGAGCCCTGTTATCTCTACTCATAACCCAAACACTGCTGCTACAGAGAAACCATTACATTAGCCGTGAAACCTCACAGAGAGGCCGTTACAGTAGCAGTGAAACCTTGCGGCATGTTACATAAGCTTCCACAAACTAAATGATCCCTCAGTAAGCCCATCACTAAACTAACAATCCTCAGAGAATTTCTTCAATTCAACCATATAAGGTGAATTGGATTCCCGTTGCTTTCAATTCCGCTTGTGAATCCTAAAGCGTTCTGCAATCAGCAATAGTTTCAGTTCTAAATGTTTCGGCATGGCATTCATGATATCTGCAAAGGTCATTGCAGCTGGGTTGGTCGAACTTCTAAGCCAAGCTGTAGGCTCGTCAACCATTTACACTCAGTAACACAGGCAGTCGCTTCTCACTGCTATTTAAAATACTGCTCCATTCGTTCAGTCCTCTTGTCTGTTATGCAACTGGATGTGTCTGTCCCTCCAAGGTAGCCCCTATTTCTGCTTTTTATTTATTTATTGTTATAGTTACCCAGTGCTCACTGTTTATGAACCCGTATATTTTGTTCATTCTGTTTTTTTGTAACTCGACAGTCTCTCCCCCCTTCTGAGGAAACACGTTCTGCACTTTTTTTTTAACTCGAATGCAATTCTCCCTGTTCCAAAGAAAAACATGTGGTATTTCAACATGTAGGTCGTCATCTTGGGATCGTGTTAAAGGAGACAAATTGTGTGAGTAAAAGCAAACAAATAACATTGAGAACATGAGTTGTTGAGCCTGTGAAGGTCTGCAGGTTGTGGAATCAGTTCAGCGTTGGGGTGAGGGGTTCACACTGGTTCAGGAGCCTGATGGGTGAGGGCCAATAGCTGTTCCTGCCTCTGGTGGTGCAGGACCTAAGGCTCCCGTACCTCCTGCCCGATGGCAGCAGGGAGACAAAATGACAAAAAAGTCACCGAAATGAACCAAGTCCGTGTGGGTTCCTGATGAATGAAGGCATTTCCTCATTCAGGAAATTAGAAACTGCATCTACAAATTTACAATATTTTATTTCAGCACCTTCTGCCGATGAAGGGTTATCTCCATGGTAACGTGGTAGCCAGTGCGACGCTATTACAGCAGGGTGTTACAGTTTGCAGCTCATTTCCAACACCATCCACAAGGAGTTTGTACGTTCTCCCCATGACCAAGTGGGTTTCCTCTGGGTGCTCTGGTTTCCTCCCACAGTCCAAAGATGTACTGTTTAGTAGGTTAATTGGTCACCGTAAATTGCCCTATGATTAGACTGGGGTTAAATGGGTGGGCTGCTGGGCAGCACCGTTCTTTGGGCCAGAAGGGGCTGTCCTGCCACTGTCTATACAGAGTTTGTAGGTTCTCCCCATAAACGTGTGGGTTTCCTCCGGGTGATCCAGTTTCCACTCACACTTCAAAGATGTGGGGTTAATAGGCTAATTGGTCATTGTAAATTGCCCTGTGATTAATGTTGTTGTTTGTCTCTGAGCCTTGTGATGCATCAGGCGGCAACCTTGCTGTTTCTTTAGTGTTTGTCTGTCTTATACGAGGCAGAGTTGCTGGCTTGACACTCAACCCAACACAGATGGAGAACACGCCTGGAGCTGGCCGGGCCGGGCTGGAACCGGGGCCCACTCATCTCGCAGTCTGATGCAGATGCCACCACAGCACCAGCCGGTGATCAGGTTTGGGTTAAATAGGTGGGTTTCAGGGTGGTGCAGCTCAAAGGGCAGGAAGGGCCTGTTCTGCTCTGTATCTCAATAAATAATGGAAAGGTACATCGCATCCGGAGTTTCTCCGGTTCGCGGACGGTTTCCCTCCACGCCTCTCTGACGTAGTGGGGAACCGCGTACGAGACAAGTTACAGCAGTGGTTTGCCATTGCCTTCTGCCGGGTGAGTTTCCAAAGAGATCACCAGCTCCTAACCCAATTTTCATGTTTTATATTGGTTCCTCAAGGTTGTCATAGGTGGGGTAGGGGCATAGTGGAGATAAGCTCCCGCTACCTGTTAAACGTTCCCAATGGTGAGCATCTCAAGTAGCCTCTGACAACCTTCCCGTGTGGCTTAGCTACTAAGCCCTGCAGAATTGTTTCTACTGACAGGAGAAGGGGCAAAGGCAAGTTATTGGTGCATTAAAACCAGTCATTTCGGTGGGGCTCATCAGCTGTGGGTTGGCAGCTCATCTCGGAGAAGGAGAACTCTGATCTCAAACCTCTGCTGCCTTGCGGCTGTACCCACTCAAGGGGAAGGCTTCGGGAGTAAACCCTGCGGAACTGAAGTCCCTAAAGCAGTCCTGTGTTGAGTTTAATGTTGATTGGCAACTCCTGCAACACTGTTAGTGTCAAACTCTATTGGCCCCTGCTGTTCCTTTGGATCATTAGCAGCACAGAGAGGGGGAGCCTGCTGCACGGGCAACAGCTTGTTGTCCACATCGTACGGACCTGGTTGGCGTATCACAAACTGGAATGCAGCATCTATTGTCAACCTCGAACAGCGGAGGGCCTCAAGTGGGAAGAATTGCTTATTACATAACAAAAAAAGGTCCTATCTTAGGAATTGAAAGAGGTGAAAGTATTCCCAGGACAATAATCACCTTAAGCATTGCAGAGTGTGGTGGGCCCTGTTTGATTCTGAGTGAGTAACTGAACCAGTCAAAAATGAAAGTAGATTTATTATCCAAGTGTGCATATCTCACCATATTCATTTTCTTGCAGGCATTTACAGGGAAATAAACTGGATTTACGAAAAACTGCACATAAACAAAGACTGACAAATGACAATTAACCAATATGCAAAAGAAGACAACTTGTGGAAATACAAATAAATAAATAATACTGAGTAAGTGAGTTGTAAAGAACTTGAACGTGAGTCCGTAGGTTTTTAACCCCTCCTCCCACATAACCCTCCATTTTTCTTTCATCCAACTCAGAGACTGTGAAATGTCTCTAATGTATCTGCCTGCAGCACCACTGCCGGCAACACATTCCATGTACCCACCACACTCAGTAACAAACCTAGCTCTGACATCGCTCCTATACTTCCCTCCAATCACCTTAAAATTATGTCTTTATTCATTAAGATACGGTGCGGAATACGCTATATTATGATCTTGTGGTTTAATAACCTTCTGGCCCTTTGAGGCACCTCCATGCCCAATCACGGGAAATTTACAATGACCAATTAACCTACCAACCAGCACGTCTTTGGGCTGTGCGAGGAAACCAGAGCACCTGGAGTAAATCCACGTGGCCTTGGAGAGAATGTACAAACTCCTTACGGGCAGCGTCAGGAATTGAGCCCGTGTCACCTGAAAGGTTAAGCGTTGTGCTAACCACTATGCAACCATGTTGCTCCCCTGCTATTGACCATGTCCACCCTGGGAAAAAGTCTCTGACTGTCCGCTTGATCTGTGCCTCTTTTCGTCTTGCACCTCTCATTCTCCTCTGTTCCAAAGAGAAAGCCCAAGGTCTCTCAATCTGTCCTCATAAGACATGCCCTCTAATCCAGACAGCATCCTATTAAGTCTCCTCTGCAGTCTCTCTAAAGTTTCCACATCCTTGCTATAATGAGGCGACGAGAACTGAACACAATATTCCAAGTGCGGTCTAACCAGGGTTTTACAGACACTCACAACACGCTGGAGGAACTCAGCAGGTCGGGCAGCATCTGTGGAAACAATCAGTCGACGTTTCGGGCCGGAACCCTTCGTCAGGACTGTAGGGGGAAGGGGCAGAGGCCCTATAAAGAAGGTGGGGGGAGGGTGGGAAGGGGAAGGCTGGTAGGTTCCAGGTGAAAAACCAGTAAGGGGAAAGATAAAGGGGCGGGGGAGGGGAAGCAGGGAGGTGATAGGCAGGAAAGGTGAAAAAAGAATAGGGGAAAGCACAATGGGTAGTAGAAGGAGGCGCAACCATGAGGGAGGTGGTAGGCAGCTGGGGGAGGGGGCAGAGTGACATAGGGATAGAGGAAGGGAGGGGGAGGGAATTACCGGAAGTTGGAGAATTCTATGTTGAGACCAAGGGGCTGGAGACTACTTAGACGGTATATGAGGTGTTGCTCCTCCAACCTGAGTTTAGCCTCATCATGGCAGTAGAGGAGGCCATGTATGAACATATCTGAATGGGAGTGGGAAGCAGAGTTGAAGTGAGTGGCTACTGGGAGATCCTGTCTGTTTTGGCGGACGGAGCGGAGGTGCTCGATGAAGCGGTCCCCCAATCTGCGTCGGGTTTCTCGACGAAGTGGTCGAGACTACCTAGACTACCGTCTAGGTAGTCTCCAGCCCCTTGGTATGAACATAGAATTCTCCAACTTCCGGTAATTCCCTCCCCCTCCCTTCCCCTATCCCTATGTCACTCTGCCCCTCCCCCAGCTCCCTATCACCTCCCTCATGGTTCCGCCTCCTTCTACTACCCATTGTGTTTTCCCCTATTCCTTCTTCACCTTTCCTGCCTATCACTCCCTGCTTCCTCTCCCCCACCCCTTTATCCTTCCCCTTACTGGTTTTTCACCTGGAACCTACCAGCCTTCTCCTTCTCATCCTCCCCCCACCTTCTTTATAGGGCCTCTGCCCCTTCCCTCTTCAGTCCTGACGAAGGGTTCCAGCCCGAAACGTCGACCAATCTTTTCCACGGATGCTGCCCGACCTGCTGAGCTCCTCCAGCATGTTGTGAGTATTGCTTTGACCCCAGCATCTGCAGATTATTTTGTGTTCAGGGTTTTACAGAGCTGCAATATTACCTCATGGCTCCTTCACATTAAGATCTGAGAAAACGTGTTCTTTTCAAGCAGCCTTTCTCAACCTTTTTGCTCTGGAGGAACCCTTGAAATAATTTTTAGGTTTCAGAGAACCCCAGTGTAAAAATTGTTATATCTACAGCTCACAGTACGTTAGCATGATCAGTAAGTTATAGATATAATAACCCAAAATAATTGTTAATGCTCTTTTGAGTAGAGAATGATTTTTTAGCCAACTTCTCTTGAAAAAAAACAGGTAGTTAAACTTAGCTTACCTTTCTCGAAATTAATCTTTCTTTCCCTTTCATAAATTTTAAAAACTCATAAGAAAAACATAATAAATTTCTGTTAAATAACTGGCTTAAGCCAAAATAGGATTTAATTTTTCTAAAGGTAGGCCTGGTAGATTTAATTTAAATAAAGGTTGTAAATTGATTTTAATTAATGTCATTTACAACATTTACTGACAATGTTGAATAGTAAAGTTACTAAAAACCACAAATCAATCAGTATGAATAAAAATATAACCTAAGACATAATTTTATACAAAACTTTGAAAAAACATTTTCTTACTAAGTGATATGATCAATCTCAAATTTCGCCCTAGCATGTGAAACCTGTGCTTGTTTTTTGCTGCATAACTACTCAAATCTGGGTCAGACTTGAGATAAGCACACATAGATTTCACCTTCAACTGAACTGAGACAATTTCTATCCTTGCTCTTGATGCTTGTTAAACAAGAGAAAGCTTGCTCACGCATGTAAGAAGTTGAAAACTGCAGCAAAATGTTCATTGCTTTCCTATGAGTGACAGGATACTCTTCTTTCACAGAAATCCAGAACTTGTCCAGGGGCAGGTCGGTAAATCTCATCTTGAGTGCACGATCAGGCTGCAGCTCACAAAGTTCTTCTTCTCTCAAATTCAAGTTCTCAAGCTGAGCAGAAGTTTCAGAGAAAGGGTCTCTTGCCCAGTCATACACGTGTTGAAATGGATAAAAAATACTGTTCAATTTGTAGAGTTCGATCGCTCCCATAATTCAGTTGGTGGCACATAAGGGGAAGTTGGGGGAGGTAATTTGGGAGGGAGAGGCTAACATCAGGGACCAAGTTGGGCGAGTCCGTTCAATGCTTGGAAAATGCACTTCATGCTCTTCATCAGCCTGTACAAATATGAAAGAAAAAAGGAAATAATGGCAATAAATAAATAAATAAGTAATACATATTGAGATTATGAGATGAAGAGTCCTTGAAAGTAAGTCTATAGGCTGTGGGAACAGTTCAGTGATGGGACAAGTGAAACCGAGTGAAATTATCGCTGCTGGTCAAGAGCCTGATGATTGAGGTGTTTCTGAACCTGGTGGTGAGGGTTCTGAGACTCCTGAACCTTCTTCCAGATGGCAGCAGTCAGAAGCAAGCATGATCTTGGATGTGGGGGTCCCTGATGACAGATACTGCTTTCCTGTGACATCGTGTGGATGCGCTTAATGGTTGGGAGGGCTTTACCTGTGATGGACTGGGTCGTATCCACCAGTTCTTGTGTGTTCAGAATTAAATTGAGGGTGTTTAAGGAGGAGATTGACAGGTATCTAATTAGTCATGGTATCAAGGGATATGGGGAAAAAGCAGGAAATTGGAACTAGATGGGTGAATAGTTTAGCTCATGGGGGAGCTGCGGATCAGACTCGATGGGCCGAATAGCCTGCTTCTGCTCCTTTATCTTGTGATCTTGTGATCTTGTGAAATTTCTGATCTATATAATCAACCAGAATCCATGCTCTGCATCAGCTTTGTTTTCACGTATCACACTCATTTCCTACAGACAAAATAAATACAGCTCGGATGGGTCCATGTCTCAATCCATCGAACTTTGCCGAGAATGCCTTCACACCAATGTAAAGAAGAATTGAAACTTCATCTCTTTTTTATTCTTTATTTACTTATTGAGGTAATCACAGAGTAGGCCCTGTCAACCTGTCGAGCCCCAACAACCCCTAACAACCCTGGTTTAACCCTTCCCTAATCACAAGACAATTTACAATGGCCAATGAACCCACCAGTTTGTCTTTGGACTGTGGGAGGAAACTGGAGCACCCAGAGAAAAGCACGCATCCCATGGGGAGAGCATACAGATTCCTTACAGAGGAAATCTGAACTCTAATGCCCCAAACGGTGATGACATTTTGGTAACCAATGCGCTGCCTTTCTGCCTCTATTCCTCTGTCTATCAAATCCCCCCCTTACCAGATGGTCAGTGAACGGATTTCAGTCTGATCTATGTATACCTCAAGTGAAAATTACCCACACAATCTCCAAACAGCTGGGACGATGAGAGGGTTGATTTCACATGGAGCCTATTTACAAATTAAACTGGCTTGGCTAAAATGAAAATGCTCAGGAAATAAATTATAGGTGCAAAGCTATTTTTCTGTAAACTGGAACTAATCCTGGGTCTTTAATTCACATAAAATGCCATATTTGAAGAACCATTACAAGGAGAATTGATTTCTGCAGATTTGATGACTGACCATAAGACATAGGAGCAGAATTAGGCCATTCAGCCCATCAAGTCTGCTCCACCATTTGATCATGGCTGATTTATTATCCTTCTAACCCCATTCTTTTGCCTTTACTTCTAACCCTCTGCTTTAAATATACCCACTGACTTGGCCTCAATAGCCATTTGTGATGATGAATTCCGCAGTTTCACAACCCTCTGGATAAAGAAATTCCTCCTCATCTCTGTTTTAAAGAGATATCATTGGATGCTCCCACTGTAGGAAACATGCTGTCCACATCCACTCTGTCTAGGCCTTTCAATAGTACAAGCAATGAGCAAAACCCACATGAAAGAACTACTTCCCTATGTAGTTTAGTTGCCAGCCAGTTTCTAGAGTAGCTGAAGTGGCAGTTTTTAAGCTACCACTTTTACTTGCTTCGGTTTTCAGTTTCCAAAAGTCCCCTGCAAGCCAGTGAAAATCCACACAAGCTGTTTTGTGCACACTTACAAGATGCAGGCCTACGCACCTTTGAAGCTATGGAAATGCTGTTATTCTAGTCGCAGTTGAAAACCATTTCAGTTCCTTGGAATAAACAGTTGATGTTCAAGCTGGGACCCTTAATCAAGACATACTTTTATTCCCCATTCTGGATCCCCCCTTGCCCCTTCTCTTCTCCTCACTTGCCTGTCACCTCCCTCTAGCAGCCCTCTTCCTTCCCTTTCTCCCATGGTCCACTGTCGTTTCCTGTCAGATTCCTTCTTCTTTACCTATCATCTCCCAATTTTTTTACTTCACCCCTCCCCCACCCACCCATCTTCCCCCTCTCCTGGTCTCACCTATCGCCTTCTTGCGTGTACACCTTATGCTCCCCCACCCTCTTATTCTAGCTTCGGCCCCCTTCCTTTACCATCCTGGTGAGGGTTGTTCTACTGCCACAAAGAAGCCATGCTCTCCGGTTGGAAGAGCAACACTTCATATTCCGTCTGGGTAGCCTCCAACTTGATGGTATGAACATTGATTTCTCCAAGTTCTGGTAATTTCTCCCCCTCCCCCTTCCTCATCCTGCCTCCCCTCTCAACCCTTCTCTTCTGCTCACCTGCCTATCTCCTCCCTCTGGTGCCCTCCTCTTCCCTTTCTCCCATGATCCACTCTCCTCTCCTATCAGATTCCTTCTTCAGCCCTTTACCTCTTCCATCTATCACCTCCCAGCTTCTTGCTTCATCCCCCTCAGCTGGTCTCACCCATCACCTTCCAGCTTGTACAGCTCTCGCTCCACACCCTCCCGTTCTGGCCTTTCCAGTCCCGGTGAAGGGTCTCAGCTGAAACATCGACTGCTTTATTAATTTCCAGCTGCCTGACCTGCCGAGTTCCTCCAGCATTCTGTGTGTGTTGCTCTGGATCTCCGGCATCTGCAGAATCTGGTGTGTTGATGATTTCCCGGGAAGTGTTTTGTGTTGTGACTTTGCTGATAACTTTAGAGCCAGCATTGTGTTTAAGCTGTCGACATTCTGCGAGGATGTATTTCAACAGTTCACAGAATGGGAGTGGTTCTGAACCAAACTGTAAGGTAGAAATGGAGAGATTAACTTTGTATTTCACACAACCAGTGGAATACATTATTTTGTGTTAACAATTGAAACATTCTGAGGATGTTCTGGGGGCAGCCCATGGTTCCAGCAGCAACATAGCATGCCCACAGCTTACCAACCCTAACACACGTCTTTGGAATGAGGGAGGAAACCGGGGCACCTGGAGAAAAACCATGCGGTCACGGGGAGAGCGTAGAAACTCCTCACAGACAGCTCCGGGAATTGAACTCTGATCGGTGGTCCCTGACGTTCTGAAGCATCACACAAACCACTTTGCTACTGTGCCATTAATCCCCGAGAATGAGTATTTCTAATTCTCATCTCCAGAGACCTCCTGTCACCACATTACACTCGGGACAGCGCGCAGACGTGACGGTTAGCGTTATGCTTTACAGTAACCCAGGTTCCATTCCAGCCACAATCCGTAAGGAGGAGTTTTCCCTGTGACTACGTGGGTTTCCTCCGGGTGCTCTGGTTTCCTCCCACACTCCAAAGATGTATGACCGCACTGGTGGCCCGCAGGGTAATTTCTCTTGGCAGAGTTTCTACAGAGAAGCAGCTGCTGACAAGAGACTTGAGGTCCATTTGTCACTGTGCCACCGAGACCACCGAGACCACCGAGACCAGGGCCATCCACTCTGTGGGGAAGCTGGAAGTAAAACCGAATCAGGAAGTGTTGCATCTGTTACAACAGGAAAGCAGAAGCTGTCAGCTGCAGCACTGCTGTTCCAAGCCATAGCTTTATTAAAGGGCTTCTTCCCACCAGATCTTTATTAAAGGGTTTCTTCTTACCAGAACTTTGTTAAAGGGTTCCTTCCTACTTGCATATCATTGCTGAGAATTTCTTACTCTGTAACCAGTAAAGCTGAGGAAGGCAAGGCTGTGGATGCTGTCTGTGGACTTCAGCAAGGCCTTTGACAAGGTCCCGCATAGGAGGCTGGTCAAGAAGGTTCAGCTACTCGGCATTCAAGATGAGGTAGTAAATTGCATTAGGGGTTGGCTTTGTGGGAGAAACCAGAGAGTGGCAGTAGATGGTTGCCTCTCTGACTAGTGGAGTGCCAATGGGATTGGTGCTGGGTCCATTGTTTTTTGTCATCTACGAGGGGTGATTGATAACTTTGTGGCCTAAGGTAGAAGGGGTCAATTTTAGAAAACCTAGCACATTTATTTTTCAACGTAGTCCCCTCCTACATTAAACTCATCAGTTAATAACTCATCAGGGGTGATTAATAAGTTCATGGCCTAACGTAGAAGGAGATGAGTTATTAACTTCAAACTTTCTGCATAATCACTCAAAGAATTGACCTGCATGTGCATGTAACGAGAGTGGTATAACTCCTCTCCTTCTACCTCAATCACCCCTTGAATGTCAATGATCTGGATGATAATAGGGTTAGCAAATATGGTATAAGACCATAAGATATAGGAGCAAAATTAGGCCATTTGGCCCATCGAGTCTACTCCACCATTTCATTCATGGCTGATCCAATTTTCGTCCCAGCTGCAATCTCCTGCCTTTCCCCATAGCCCTTCGTGCCCTGACTAATCAGGAATCTATCAACCTCTGTCTTAAATGTACCCAATGACCTGGCCTCCACAGCTACCTGTGGCAATGAATTCCACAGATTCACTACTCTCTGGCTAAGGAAATTTCTCCTCATAAGACCAAAAGCCATAGGAGCAAAATTAGGCCATTCAGCCCGTCGAGTCTGCTTTGCCATTCTATCATGGCTGATCATGGATCCCACTCAACCCCATACACCTGCCTTCTCACCATATTCTTTGATGCCCTGACTGATCAGGAGACGATCAACTTACACTGTAAATATACACACGGACTTGTCCTCCACTGCAGTCTGTGGGAGACCATCCCACAGATTTACTAGTCTCTGGCTTAAAAAAATTCCTCCTTACCTCTGTTCTAGGCTGGCCGGTGGTGCAATGGCATCAACGCCGGATTCTGGAGATCCCGAGTTCGAATCCGAGTCGGGCCAACCCCTGAGCACGCTTTCCATCCGTGCCGGGTTGAGTGTCGAGCTAGCCACTTGGCCTCGTAAAAAAGAAGGGTTGAGTGAGGAACATTTATATCGTGACCCGGTTAATCTGAAAGGAGACCAACCCTGACACCACGCGCCAGACAAGAATGGCTGACTGTCCGGTGCGACACGCTAAACAAAACCCTCTGTTCTAAAGGGTCGCTCGTCAATTTTGAGGCTGATCTCTTCAGTTCTGGATAACCCCACCAAAGGAACATCCTCTCCACATCCACCCTATCCTGTCCTTTCAACATTTGGTCGGTTTCAATGAGATCCCCATGAATTCTTCTAAATTCCAGTGAGTGCAGGCCCAAAGCTGCCAAATGCTCCTCATATATTAAACCTTTCATTCCTGGAATCATCCTCATGAACCTCTTCTGGACTCTCTCCAAAGACAACATGTTATTTCTGAGATATGGGGCCCAAAACTGTTGACAATACTCCAAGTGCAGCCTGACTAGTGTCTTATAAAGGCTCAGAATTATCTCTTTGCTTTTATCTTCTATTCCCCTTGAACTAAATGCCAACATTATATTTGCCTTCTTTACCTCAGACTCAACTAGTCTTCTGGAAGTCTTGCACGAGGATTAATAAGTCCCTCTGCACCTCTGATGTTTGAACCTTCTTCACATTTAGATAATATTCCGCATTATTGTTCCTTTTACCAAAGTCCATTATCATACATTTTCCAACACTGTATTCCATCTGCCACTTCTTTGCCCATTCTTCCAATTAATCTAAGTCCTGCTGCAATCACATTGCTTCCTCAGCACTACCTACCCCTCCACCTATCTTCGTATCATCTGCAGACTTTGCCACAAAGCCATCAATTCCATTATCCAAATCATTGACAAACAATGTGAAAAGCAGTGGTCCCAATACTGACCCCTGAAGAACACCACTAATCACAGGCGGCCAACCAGAACAGGCCCCTTTATTCCCACTCACTGCCTCCTGTCTGTCAGCCATTCCTCTATCCGTGCCAGTATCTTTCCTGTAACACCACAGGATCTTATCTTGTTAAGCAGCCTCATGTGTGGCTCCTTACCAAACACCTTCTGAAAATCCAAGTAAATGACATCCACTGCCTCTCCTTTGTCCACCCTGCTTGTTACTTCCTCGAAGAACTCTAACAGATTTGTCAGACAGGATTTCCCTTTACAGAAACCATGCTGACTTTGACTTATTTTATCATTAGTCTCTAAGTACTCCGAAACTTCATCGTTAATAATAGACTCCAACACTTTCCCAACCCCTGAGGTTAGGCTAACTGGCCTATAATTTCCTTTCTTTTGCCTCCTTCCCTTCTTAAATAGTGGTGTGACATTTGCAATATTCCAGTCGTCTGGGACCATGCCAGGATCAAGTGATTATTGAAAGATCATGTCTAATGCATCTGTTATCGCTTCAACAACCTCCAGGTGACTTATCCACTTTAAGACCTTTGAGTTTCCCTTGCATTTTTTCCTTTGTAATAGCAATGACACTCATACTTGCTCCCTGACACTCATGGACCTCTGGCACACTGCTAGTGTCTTCCACAGTGAAGACAGATGCAAAGTACCCATTAAGTTCATCTGCCATTTCTTTGTCCCCCATTACTACCTCACCAGCATCATTTTCCAGTGGTCCAATATCAACTCCCACCTCCCTTTTACTTTTCATATAACTGAAAAAACTTTTGGTATCCTGCTTTATATTATTGGCTACATTTCATCTTCTCCCTTGTTATAGGTTTTTTAGTTGCCTTTTGTTGGATATTAAAAGCTTCCCAATCATCCAACTTCCCACTCACTTTTGCTACCTTATATGTCCTTCCCTTGGTTTTTATGAAGTCCTTAATTTCCATCGTCAGCCACGGTTGCCTACCCCTACCATTCGAGAACTTCTTCTACTGTGGGACATATCTATCCTGCACCTTGTGAACTATTCCCAGAAACTTCAGCCACCTCTGCTCTGCCATCGTCCCTGCCAGTATCCTCCTCCAATCAACAAGGGCAAGCTCCTCTTTCACGCCTCTGTAACTCCCTTTATTCCACTGCAATACTGATACATCTGACTTAATGCTTCTCCCTCTCAAATTGCAGTATGAATTCAATCATATTATGATCACTGCTTCCTAAGGTTTCCTTCATGTTAAGCTCCCTAATAAGATCTGGGTTATTACACAACACCCAATCTAAGATAGCACAAGCTGCTCTAAAAAGCCATTTCATAGGTATTCAATAAATTCCCTCTCTTGTGATCCGACGCCAACCTGATTATCCCAATTGCTTTGCTTATGGAAGTCCCCCATTACAATTGTGTCATTAACCTTATGACATGCCCTTTCCAGACCTTTGCAATCTCAGCTTCACAGCTTGGCTACTATTTGGAGGTCTATATATACAGTAATTCCCAGTTAACATTCAACAAGATTTAACAGTCTCTGACCCTATGTCACCTCTTTCTAAAGATGTAATTCCATCTCTTATCAACAGCGCCACACCACTGCCTATGCCTTCCCACCTGTCTTTTCGATACAAGGTATACAAAGTATGATGTTAAGTTCCCAACTCTGGCCTTCTTTCAGCCGTGAATCAGTGAAGCCCGCAACACCATACAATCTCTAATTGTGCCGCAAGTTCCTTCACTTATTCCAAATGTTACGCACATTTAAATACAACGCCTTCAGTCCTGCATTCTTCGCCCTTTTGAATTTTGCCTCCGTGTTATAATTTAACTCTTTGCTTTGTCTACATCTGTACCCAGTCATTGACTTGTCCTTCCTTACATTCACGTTACACCTGTCATCTACTTGTAAACCTGCTGGCTCATCCTCAGCTCTGTCATACTGGTTCCAAACCCCCTGCCATATTAGTTTAAACTGCTCTCAACAGTTCTAGTAAACCTGCCTGCAAGAATATTGGTCCCAATCTCTGTTCTAAATGGACATCTCTCTATGCTGAGATTCTGTTCTCTGGTCCTGGACTCCCCCACCACAGGAAACATCCTCTCCACGTCCACACCACTGAGGCCTTTCAACATTTGATAGGTTTCAATGAAAACCCCTCTCATTCTTCTGAATTCCAGTGAGTGCAGTCCCAGAGTCATCGATCGGTCCACATATGGTAACCCTTTCTAGTCAGAATCATTCTCATGAATCTCCTCTAAACTCTCTCCAATGTCAGCATATCCTTTCTTAGATAAGAGGCCCAAAAGGAGGAGGAGGAGAAGATGGTGGCATGACACAGCTCGCAGCGGCCACTCCGGTGGTGATGTCTGTTATTTGTCAAGTAGGGTGCCGTGCACAATCCTGATTTGATGAAGACAGACGTGAGAGCATGGAGGAACATCTGGTGAAACTTCTGAAATGCCTGCTTTGCTGCTGCTGCTACTGTGTGGTCCAGAATCTCCGGAGGGGAAGGCCCCAAGTCCTCGGCTTTGCTTGTTGCTCGGCGACCGGGGTGGGGTCGAAGCGCACGGCAGAGGATGGTGCTCGGAGGGGCTGGTCGGAGGCCGCCTGTGTAGAATGATGAGGCTATCGGGACTTTGAGACTTTTTTTTACCGTGCCCATGGTCTGCTCTTTATCAAATTAAGATATTGCTTTGCACTGTTGTAACTATATGTTATAATTATGTGGTTTTGTCAGTTTTAGTCTTGGTTTGTCCTGTGTTTCCTTGTGATATCATTCTGGAGGAATGTTGTATCATCTTTTTAATGCATGCATTTCTAAATGACAATAAACGAGGACTGAGTGTCCTCATAATCTAATCTAAAACTGCTCACAATATTCCAAGTGAAGCCTTACTAGTACCCTATAAAGCCTAAGCGTTCCATCCTTGCTTTTGTATTCTGGTCCTCTTGAAATGAATGCTAACATTGCATTTGCCTTCCTCACCACAGACTCAACCTATATATTGGCCTTCTTTGGTTGGGGGATTGAGTCCAAGAGCCGTGAGGTAATGATAGGTTGAGCGAGCTCGGGCTTTTCTCTTTGGAGCAGAGGAGAATGAGAGGTGACTTGATAGAGGTGTACAAGATGATACCAGACATGGATAGAATGGACTGTCAGAGACTTCCAGAAGTGGCTAATGCAGGGGGAACATAATTTAAAGTGAATTGAGGAAAGCATGGGTGGGGGGAGTATTCTATAGATACTAGAAGGAGGTATGTCCTTTACATAAAGAGAGCTGAGTGTGTGGAATGCCCTGACAGAGGTGGTGGTAGGGGCAGATACTTTATGGACATTTAAGAAACTCACAGATAGGCAGATGGATAATATAAAAATAAAGGCTGTGTAGGAGGGAAGGGTTAGGTTGATTTTGGAGTAGGTTAAAAAGTCGGCACAACATTGTGGGCCAAAGGGTCTGTACTCTGCTGTAATGTTCTATGTTCTGTTACATATTCCGTGAGCATGATGTAATGGTCTTGTGATAATGGGGTGATGTGATGTCACGTGATGGCGTGGTATAAAAGAAAAAGCCCACCACGGTGACGCAGTTCTCGTTTTTATTTTTAGTGTAACGTTGTGCCGGCAGGTTCAAAATTCGCTGCCAGTTTTTGTTTGTTGCACCTTTGTTTTCCTTTACAGTCCAGTATCGGAGAGTGAAGACATTATCAGAATTATCCAAGTAAAGTATTGGGTAAAGTTAATGTCGTTCAGCTTCATATCCATTGTTGCTGGACATGTGACAGTTCTATGACCCCAAGTTTGGGGGGACGTAGTGGACAGTGAGGAAGACTATCAGAGCTTGCAGCAGGATCTGGACCAGCTGGAAAAATGGGCTGAAAAATGGCAAATGGAATTTAAAGTAGACAAATGTGAGGTGTTGCACTTTGGGAGGACTGACCAGGGTAGGTCTTCCACAGTGAATGGTAGGGCACTGAGGAGAGCAGTAGAACAAAGGAACCTGGGAATACAGGTCCACAATTCCTTGAAAGTGGTGTCACAGGCAGAGAGAGTCTTAAAGAAAGCTTTTGGCGTATTGGCCTTCATAAATCAAAGTACTGAGCACAGGCGTCGGGATGTTATGTTGAAGTTGTATAAAATGGGTTGTGAAAATGGGGTACACGGAGAGAACTTGTGGTTTGTTGAATGTTGGATGAATTGTGATAGTCTTTGGGGTAACTGCAAGGTCTGTGTCTCTGCTATCGTCTAGCTCACGCTTGTGCTCGGTAGCGGGTGCGCTTTTTTTTCCGGGGGGAGGGGGGATTGTTGCCTTGCTGCTGCCTACACGCAGCGGGGGGAGCTGGGGGGGACTTTAGGGTTCTCATGTTTAACTCTCGTTCATTCTTTGGGGCACTTCTCTGTTTTCGTGGATATTTTGCGAAGAAAAAGCATTTCAGGATGTATATTGTATACATTTCTCTGACATTAAGTTGGACCTTTGAATGTTGGTGAGGCCTAATTTGGAGCATTGTGTGCAGTTTTGGTCACCTACCTACAGGAAAGATGTAAATAATATCGAAAGAGCACAGAGAAAATTTACAAGGACGTTGCCAGGAATTGAGGACCTGAGTATAGAGAAAAGTTAAATAAGTTTGGACTTTATTCCCTAGAACGTAGAAGATGGAGGGGAGATTTGATAGAGGTATACAAGATGATGAGGGGTAAATACAAGCAAGCTTTTTCCACTGAGATTGAGTGAGACTACAACTAGAGGTCATGGGTTAAGGGTGAAAGGTGAAATGAATGTTCAGGGGAACATGAGGGGAGATTCCTTCACTCAGAGGGTGGCGAGAGTGTGGAACGAGCTGCCAGTGGAAACGATTTCAACAGTTAAGAGAAATTTGAATAGACACATGGATGGGAGGGGTATGGAGGGCGATGGTCTAGGTTCAAGTTGATTGGTCTAGGCAGATAAATTGTTCAGCATGGACTAGATGGGCTGAAGGGCCTGTTTCTGTACTGTAGTGTTCTATGAGTCTATGAAAACTACACTGAGGATGGCCCAGTAGCATAGTGTAACACTATTAAAGAACCAGCAGTCCGGGTTCAAGTCCTTCCCTTCCTGACAGTCTGACTGCACACTATCTTTGTTTATTTAACCATCCGTCCTATCCTGAGTCCATTCACCCCCGTTCCCACCCCCTGCCAAATTAGTTTAAAACCTCCCCAACAAACCTGCCCATGAGAATGTTGGTTCCCTCATCCCTTTTGTACAGGTCATACCTTTACCAGAAGAGATCCAATAATCCAGGAACCTGAAGCCCTGCCTCTGCACCAGCATCTCAGCCACACGTTTATCTGCTAAAGCATTCTGTTTCTACCCTCACCGGCGCGTGGCAGTGCCCTCTAAATTTTCTCTTCAGGACCTCTTTGCTTTTCCTTCCTCCGTCATCTGGCAGACGTCTGGCTGCTCTCCTTCCCCCTCCAAAATGTTGTGGATGCAGACAGAGACGTCCCTTATCCTGGCAACATACCATCCGGATCTCCTGTTCATGTCCCTAGAATCTCCTGTCTGTGAGCTATGCTCAGTGCCAGTAACCCGCTCTCTGTGGCAGTCTCCTGGAAGGTCATTCCCCCACAGCAGTATCCAAAGCAGCATACTTATTATTGAGGGGGATGGCCACAGGGGTACTCCGCACTAACTGCCTATTCACCTTCCCATTTCTTCTCCTGACAGTCACCCAGCTACTGTCCTCCTGCAACTTCGGGGTGACTACTTCCCTGTAACTCTGATTGATTATCTCCTCACTCTCCCATACAAGCCGAAGGTCATTCAGCTGCTGCTCCAGATCCCTAACATGGAGCTGCAACCATATGCACTTAACGCAGATGTAGACTCTTGGTCTCCCAGGACTCCAACATCTAGCAGGAAGAACACACAACGGCCATTTAAACTACGCTAAGTACCGCTAACACAGTAAAAAGGGAAACTTAAGAGAAACTTACCCAGACAACTTTCCCAGAGCTAACATCTCTTCTGCGCTGAAGCCTCCTTTCAGCCAAAGCCTGACCCTCCCACTTTCACCACTGGCTGACTCCCATTCCATTGCTATTTTGCCGTCATCCCTGCCAGTGTTCACTTTCAATCAATTCTGGCCAACTTCTCTCACATGCCTCTGTAATTCCCTTTACTCCACTGTAATGCTGATACGTCTGACTTTAGCTTCTCCTCCTCAGAATGCAGGGTGAATCCAATCATATTATGATCACATGTCCCTAAAGGTTCTTTTACCCTAAGCTCTCTAATCAATGGTGGTTTAGATTCTGACACAGTCACTGACCCGCTGTGTTTCCATGTGCCCCACTGTTCCCTAGAAGTGTTCCTCTTGTCAAGAGTCACTGAGTCAATACAATTTCCTGTCAGAATCACCATACGTTTGGAAACTTGCACCTAGCATCACTTTACGTACATACAATCAGTCTATGTATATGAGCTAAGGTTATGTGTATATGGCCACACTCAAGCAATTACTTGTACATTGTGTTTTATAGATTTGCTTTTATAATTATGTTTATTGTTTTCTTTCTGCTTATTGTATTTTTATGCTGTATCAGATCCAGGGTAACAATCGATTTGTTCTTGTTTATACTTGCATACTGAAAATTGACAAAATAAATCGTAAATTTTGAATTTTGAATGTTAGATTGTTAATTTAGATTGATCTTAGAGTAGAACAGTAGACTCATAGAGTCATAAAGAAATACAGCATAGTAACAGGCCCATCTGCCCATCTAGTCCATGCAACAGTGAGAGTAGGAATGCAATGAGGTGGAGGATAAATGCATGGCTGAGGGATTGGAGCAGGGGGCAGGGATTCAAGTTTTTGGATCATTGGGACCTCTTCTGGTGCAGGCGTGACCTGTACAAAAAGGACGGGTTACACTTGAATCCTAGGGGGACCAATATCCTGGCAGGGAAATTAGCGAGGGCTACTGAGGTGACTTTAAACTAGAATGGTTGGGGAGGTGGGAATCAAATTAAAGAGGCTAGGCGTGAGGAGGTTAGTTCACAACAGGGGTATGGGAACCAGTGCAGAGAGACAGAGGGGTGTAAAATGAGGGTAGTAGCAAAAAGTAGTAAGGTGAAAAGTAAAAGTGGCAGGCCGACAAATCCAGGGCAAGCATCAAAAAGGGCCACTTTTCAACATAATTGTATAAGGGCTAAGAGAGTTGTAAAAGCGCGCCTGAAGGCCTTGTGTGTCAATGCAAGGAGCATTCGTAACAAGGTGGATGAATTAAAAGTGCAGATTGTTATTAATGAATATTATATAGTTGGGATCACAGAGACATGGCTCCAGGGTGACCAAGGATGGGAGCTCAACATTCAAGGATATTCAATATTCAGAAGGGATAGACATGAAAGAAAAGGAGGTGGGGTGGCATTGCTGGTTAGAGAGGAGATTAACGCAATAGAAAGGAAGGACATAAACCGGGAGGATGTGGAATCGATATGGGTAGAGCTGCATAACACTAAGGGGCAGAAAACGCTGGTGGGAGTTGTGTACAGGCCACCTAACAGTAGTAGTGAGGTTGGGGATGGTATTAAACAGGAAATTAGAAATGTGTGCAATAACGGAACAGCAGTTATAATGGGTGACTTCAATCTACATGTAGATTGGGTGAACCAAATTGGTAAGGGTACTGAGGAAGAGGATTTCTTGGAATGTATGCGGGATGGTTTTTTGAACCAACATGTCGAGGAACCAGCTAGAGAGCAGGCTATTCCAGACTGGGTATTGAGCAATGAGGAAGGGTTAATTAGCAATCTTGTCGTGAGAGGCACCTTGGGTAAGAGTGACCATAATATGGTTGAATTCTTCATTAAGATGGAGACTGACATAGTTAATTCAGAAACAAAGGTTCTGAACTTAAAGAAGGGTAACTTTGAAGGTATGAGACGTGAATTAGCTAAGATAGACTGGCAAATGACACTTAAAGGGTTGACGATGGATATGCAATGCCAAACATTTCAAGATCACATGGATGAACTACAACAATTGTTCATCCCAGTTTGGCAAAAGAATAAATCAAGGAAGGTAGTGCACCTGTGGCTGACAAGAGAAATTAGGGATAGTATCAATTCCAAAGAAGAAGCATACAAATTAGCCAGAAAAAGTGGCTCACCTGAGGACTGGGAGAAATTCAGAGTTCAGTAGAGGAGGACAAAAGGCTTAATTAGGAAGGGGTAAAAAGATTATGAGAGAAAACTGGCAGGGAACATAAAAACTGACTGTAAAAGCTTTTATAGATATGTGAAAAGAAAAAGATTGGTTAAGACAAATGTAGGTCCCCTACAGACAGAAACAGATGAATTGATTATGGGGAGCAAGGACATGGCAGACCAATTGAATAATTACTTTGGTACTGTCTTCACTAAGGAGGACATAAATAATCTTCAGGAAATAGTAGGGGACAGGGGGTCCAGTGAGATGGAGGAACTGAGGGAAATACATGTTAGTAGGGAAGTGGTGTTAGGTAAATTGAAGGGATTAAAGGTGGATAAATCCCCAGGGCCAGATGGTCTGCATCCCAGAGTGCTTAAGGAAGTAGCCCAAGAAATAGTGGATGCATCAGTGACAATTTTTCAAAACTCTTTAGATTCTGGACTAGTTCCTGAGGATTGGAGGGTGGCTAATGTAACCCCACTTTTTAAAAAAGGAGGGAGAGAGAAACTGGGGAATTATAGACCGGTTAGCCTAACATTGGTTGTGGGGAAAATACTAGAGTCAGTTATCAAAGATGTGATAACAGCACATTTGGAAAGCGGTGAAATCATCGGACAAAGTCAGCATGGATTTGTGAAAGGAAAATCATGCCTGACGAATCTCATAGAATTTTTTGAGGATGTAACTAGTAGAGTGGATAGGGGAGAACCAGTGGATGTGGTATATTTGGATTTTCAAAAGGCTTTTGACAATGTCCCACACAGGAGATTAGTGTACAAACTTAAAGCACACGATATTGGGGGTAAGGTATTGATGTGAATAGAGAATTGGTTGGCAGACAGGAAGTAAAGAGTGGGAATAAACGGGACCTTTTCAGAATGCAGGCAGTGACTAGTGGGGTACCGCAAGGCTCAGTGCTGGGACCCCAGTTGTTTACAATATATATTAATGACTTGGATGAGGGAATTAAATGCAGCATCTCCAAGTTTGTGGATGACACGAAGCTGGGCGGCAGTGTTAGCTGTGAGGAGGATGCTAAGAGGATGCAGGGTGACTTGGATAGGTTAGGTGAGTGGGCAAATTCATGGCAGATGCAATTTAATGTGGATAAATGTGAAGTTATCCACTTTGGTGGCAAAAACAGGAAAACAGATTATTATCTGAATGGTGGCCAATTAGGAAAAGGGGAGGTGCAACGAGACCTGGGTGTCATTATACACCAGTCATTGAAAGTGGGCATGTAGGTACAGCAGGCGGTGAAAAAGGCGAATGGTATTGTGACAAGAATACACATAGATAAGATGTTAGCTGTCCTGTGTGATCAGCAGTTGGTCTGCCACCTGTCCTCAAGAGAGAGATAAGGAACACAATGAAACGGCATCTGGAGATGTGTAATGAAGGGACGGGAGAGAGAGCTGTCTAGAGCGGCTCCCCCTTTGAACCCTGAACTGTTTGAAGTGATGGACAGGCGATACCCCAGCAGGGGGATGAAAAGGGACAGGTTCGCTAAGGCAGGACACATGACACCCGAGGTAACAAGACCCTGGAAGCGGTGCGCCTCTCACCAGTCGGTGGGAAGTACCGGACCTTAAATGCACAGGGTGGAAAGGTACGATCAGCGGGTACCCGGGGTGTGTCCACCCTCGCTTGGGTGCCGGGTTCACTGCAGAGGATCGACCGCATCTGGAGGAGGGGTCACAGTCGGTGACCTCAGGTGATATCACCAAGGACCTGCCCGAAAACTGCTTGTGAGCAATATCGCCCGTCTGTGAGTGGAAGCCGTGTCTGAATGATCAGTCGTTCCCATTCTCTCTCTCCCTCCCCCCCCACGTTGTCCATCACCATGGCAACGATTACTGCGAACTGAACTAAATTGGACTGAACTTTTGTGTCACTTTGAAATTTGGTCATTTACCCCTAGACAACGATAGAGCTTGATTGATGCTGTTATCTTAATTCTGTGCACATGTGTGTTTATCATTGCTGAACTGTTGCATTTATTATCCTTTCGATTACTGTGTTGCTTGTTTCTTTAATAAAACTTTCTTAGTTCTAGTAATCCAGACTCCAACTGAGTGATCCACTTCTGCTGGTTTGGCAACCCAGTTACGGGGTACGTAACATAAGTGGGGGCTCGTCCGGGATCTTGAACGCTAAATTTGGGACGGAGTAAATTGATTGGATTAAAATTCCCGAAAGAAAGAAAAGACAAACAGCAGAAATGGAGGCTGAGGAATTTATAAAGGCGCCAACCTTGGAGGCATTAGAGGATGCCAGGAAATCGGAATTGGTAGGTGTGGCCAAACGGTTGAATCTTGCTAAGGTGAAGTCGACAATGAGGAGAGAGGAGATACACAGAGCTATCGTAGAGTACTATGTATCTAAGGGTGTGTTTCCCCAAGGCGAGCTGGGGGTGGTGTCTATTGAAAAACCTGCTGGAAACGCGGTACAGGTGCAGCTGGAAAAACTGAGACTCGAGCACGAGTTCCGGGTACGACAGTTGGAGCGAGAAGATAAAGAGAAAGAGGTAGAAGGGCAAGAGAGAGAGAGACAGTTGGAGAGAGAGGAGAAAGAGAGGCAATGGGAGCGAGAAGAGAGAGGGAAACAGAGGGAAAGGGAATTTGAGCTGGAGAAGTTAAAGATAAGGGCAGAGCAGGGGCTCGTGCCGAACCAAGGTGGAGGGTTCCGGGCGACCCAGGAGGTTAGGCTGGTTCCCCCATTTGACGATACCGACGTGGATCGGTACTTTCTCCACTTCGAAAAAGTGGCTATAAGTCAGGACTGGCCGAGGGATAAGTAGGTTGTCTTACTTCAGAGTGTACTGAAAGGGAAAGCCCAAGAAGCTTACTCAGCTTTGTCCGCGGAAGATGCCCAGATGTATGAGGTGGTGAAGGAGGCCATCCTCAGGATTTATGAGTTGGTCCCGGAGGCATACCGGCAGAGGTTCCGGAATGCGAGGAAGCAGTGGGACCGCACGTATTTGGAGTTTGCCCGTGAGATGCAGACATATTGTGAGCGTTGGTGCGCCTCAAAGGGGGTAGAGGGGGATTATGACAGACTGCTACAGCTGATCCTGATTGAGCAGTTTAAAGGTTGTGTCCCTGAGGGTATGAGACCCTACCTAGATGAGAAAGAGGCAGCCACGTTAGCCGCAACTGCTAAGTTAGCGGATGAGTATGCGTTGACGCATAAAATGAAGTTTGCCCCGAGTAAAGGCTACCAGAAGGGTAGTCAGGACGGCGGGGAGAGTCCGCCGGAAAAGTCCAGAAAGTAAACCGGGGACTAGTGAAAAGGATAAGGTAGACCGGGAGCAGTCTGATAGGAAGTCTCCTGGGGTCGTCTGTTATAATTGTGGGAAAGCCGGACACTTTGCGTCCAGGTGCTTTGCCCCAAAGAAGGAGACGGGAAAAGGAAAAACGGCAATTTTGAATGGCTGTATTGAGCTGTTAAGCGAACCGCTAGGGAAGGGCAGGTCTGAAAAAGTCCAGGAAGGGCACGAGAGGTTTATCTCGGCCGGATTGGTGTCAGTGAAGGAGGGGTTAAAACCAGTTCCAGTGCGGATCTGGAGAGACACGGGAGCGTGTCAGTCACTAATACTGAAGAGTGTATTAGAGTTTAGCTCAGAGACCCAGACTGAGGAGGTAGAGGTCAAAGGTGTTGGGGAAGGGACAGAGTCAGTCCCCTTTGCACCAGATACACTTACAAAGCAACCTGGTCTCTGGACTAGTCACGATCGGGGTGAGGTCTGAATTACCGATGAAAGGCGTGGAAGTCTTGCTCGGTAATGACCTCGCCGGGGGAATCGTGTTCGAAGCAGTGAGATTGACAGGTCAGCCTGCCAGCAGTGAGGCCCCGCCCATGGACTCACAGGGTCATCATGGGGCTGCGATGGTAAATTTAGCTGAAACGTTTCTGCCAGTCTTGTACGAGACGGGGGTAGAAAATGAAAAGGAGGAGTGTAGTGAGACAAGAGGTAGTGAGGGAGCTGGGACAGACGTAGCAGTAGCCAGGAAAGAATTTGTGCCGACGCAGGAGCGAGACGACGGGCTGATGTTTTCGGCAGAGACAGCTCTCTCTGACACAGCTTTAACAAGGGAACTAGTAGGATATTGTGTGGAGGAGGAAGTGCTAAGGAAAAAAGGGAAATCAAGTACATTACCCGCAGATGAGGAGTGGGGGTGGTGCAAAAGATTTATGGGGATGAGGTCTTTAACATGACCCACGAGGTACCCCCCGGTGGACATTTTGCGGTGCTGGAGGAAACAGTTGGTGGAATCATGAAAGAGGTTTACCGGCTGCACAGGAGGAAGGATGTTATTGATCATGACCGACGCGAACTGAGACGGTCACCGGCTTTTGATATGCTAACAAACCTAGTCGGTGTTAGCGTGGAAATCAATGAAGCTAGGGGCCCCCTGATAAGAGAAAAAAACCATTTTGAAAAGATTAGTATGGGATCGATCAGATGGGGTAAGGCTATTGTTTTGGTCAGGTCTACTGATAGGTCTCTCCCTTAATCCCCGAACAAAGCAACTCTTTAGGAGTAATTAAACGACTCGCACCCGTGTGGTTGATTGTCCCAAGGCGATGCAAAGAACTGGGACGTTGGGTGATGTTCTTTACAATAGGGCAGCCTAGCAAACAACATCTATACATAATGAGTAATTCAGTGACTAAAGGGCTGATGAACACAGGTGTGTATTGGCAATTTAATACGGCTGTCTGAAGCCAGCTTGATAGTGAACCTTGAAAAAAATGAGTTCGGCCACACGAAGGTCACTTACCTGGGAATTGTGGTGACACAGGGGCAGCTGGCAGCGATGCAAGCTACAGTGCAGGCTATCACTGACCTCCCAACCCCGACAGACAAGAGGGCCCTCAGAAGGCTCTTGGAGATGGTGGGGTACTGTAGGAAGTTTTGCAATAACTCTGCCGTCACTACCCCTCCCCCTCCTACTAAGCCCTTGCGAGAGAAAACTAAGTCGGAATGGGACGACCCTTGTTGTTGTGGTCCGGGACAAAACCAAATGAGAGGTTACATTGATCGCAATTCATCAGTGTTTTTGGCCACTATGAAGTTTGCTGAATTGGAGCCTGGTCTAAGGGATTATTAATAACACATATAAAAGGAACAGAGAATGTGATGACTGTCTGTCAAGGTGTTGACAACTTCAAACTCGCTGTGTTAGCCAAATAGCTGATAAAGATGTATATTTGTGTGTGTATCAACTAATGTATTCATGTTTGTAATTTTTACCTCCCGGTAAAAATCCTTAAAGGGGGGAAGTGTGACGAGAATACACACAGATAAGATGTTAGCTGTCCTGTGTGATCAGCAGTTGGTCTGCCACCTGTCCTCAAGAGAGAGATGAGGAACACAATGAAACAGCATCTGGAGATGTGTAATGAAGGGACGGGAGAGAGAGCTGTCTGGAGCGGCTCCCCCTTTGAACCCTGAACTGTTTGAAGTGATGGACAGGCGATACCCCAGCAGGGGGATAAAAAGGGACAGGTTCGCTAAGGCAGGACACACACGACACCCGAGGTAACGAGACCCTGGAAGCGGTGCGCCTCTCACCAGTCGGTGGGAAGTACCGGACCTTAAATGCACAGGGTGGAAAGGTACGATCAGCGGGAACCCGGTGTGTGTCCGCCCTCGCTTGGGTGCCGGGTTCACTGCAGAGGATCGACCGCATCTGGAGGAGGGGTCACAGTCGGTGACCTCAGGTGACATCACCAAGGACCTGCCCAAAAGCTGCTTGTGAGCAATATCGCCGGTCTGTGAGTGGAAGCCGTTTCTGAATGATCAGTCGTTCCCGTTCTCGCTCTCCCTCCCCCCCCACGTTGTCCATCGCCATGGCAACGATTACTGCGAACTGAACTAAATTGAACTGAACTTCTGTGTCACTTTGAAATTTGGTCATTTACCCCTAGACAACGATAGAGCTTGATTGATCCTGTTATCTTAATTCTGTGCACATGTGTGTTTATCATTGCTGAACTGTTGCATTTATTATCCTTTCGATTACTGTGTTGCTTGTTTCTTTAATAAAACTTTCTTAGTTCTAGTAATCCAGACTCCAACTGAGCGATCCATTTCTGCTGGTTTGGCAACCCAGTTACGGGGTATGTAACAGTATGCTGGCATTTATAGCAAGTACAGGAGCAGGGAGCAATTCGAGTACAGGAGCAGGGAGGTACTACTGCAATTGTACAAGGCCTTGGTGAGACCACACCTGGAGTATTGTGTGCAGTTTTGGTCCCCTAATCTGAGGAAAGACACTTTGCCATAGAGGGAGTACAAAGAAGGTTCACCAGATTGATTCCTGGGATGGCAGGACTTTCATATGAAGAAAGACTGGATGAACTAGGCTTATACTTGTTGGAATTTAGAAGATTGAGGGGGGATCTGATTGAAATGTATAAAATCCTAAAGAGATTGGACAGGCTAGATGCAGGAAGATTGTTCCCAATGTTGGGGAAGTCCAGAACGAGGGGTCACAGTTTGAGGATAAAGGGGAAGCCTTTTAGGACTGAGATTAGGAAAAACTTCTTCACACAGAGAGTGGTGAATCTGTGGAATTCTCTGCCACAGGAAACAGTTGAGGCCAGTTCATTGGCTATATTTAAGAGGGAGTTAGATATGGCCCTTGTGGCTACGGGGATCAGGGGGTATGGAGGGAAGGCTGGGGCAGGGTTCTGAGTTGGATGATCAGCCATGATCATACTGAGTGGCGGTGCAGGCTCGAAGGGCCGAATGGCCTACTCCTGCACCTATTTTCTATGTTTCTATGTTTCTATGCCAAAAACAATTTAAACTGCCTACTTCCAACCACCTGCGCCAGGGCCATATCCGTCCATACCCTTGCCATCCATGTACCTATCCAAACTTCTCTTCAATGTTGAAATCGAGCTTGCATGCGCCACTTGTACTGGCAGCTCATTCCACACTCTCACCACCCTCTGGGTGAAGAAGTTTCCCCTCATGTTCCCCTTAAACCTCTCACCTTTCACCCTTAACCCATGACCTCTATTGTAGTCCCACCCAACCTCAGTGGAAAAAACTTGTTTGCATTTACCCCATCTATACCCCTCAGAATTTAGTATACCTCTACCAAATCTCCTCTCAATCTTTTATGTTCTAAAGAATATAGTCCTATCCTATTCAATCTTTCCTTATAACTCAGGTCATCCAGACCCAACAACATCCTTGTAAATATTTTTCTGCACTCTTTCAACCTTATTTACATCTTTTCTGTAGTTAGGTGACCAAAACTGCACACAATGCTCCAAATTTGGCCTCACCAATGTCTTGAATAACTTCAACTTAACATCCCATCTCCTGTACTGAATACTTTGATTTATGAAGGCCGATTTGTCAAAAGCTTTCTTTACGACCCTATCTACCTGTGACACCACTTTCAATGAATTATGTACCTGTATTCCCAGATCCTTTTGTTCTACCACACTGCTCTGTGCCCTCCCGTTCATTGTGTAAGTCCTACCCTGGTTGGTCCTACCAAAGTGCAAAATCTCGCACTTGTCTGCATTAAGTTCCATCTGCCATTTTTCAGCCAATTTTTCCATCTGAGGCAGATGCCTCTGCAAGGCATGATAGCCTTTCTCACTGTCCACTACATCCCCAATCTTGGTGCTATCTGCAAATTTGCTGATCCAGTTAACCACATTATCATCCAGATCATTGATATAGATGACAAATAACAATGGACCCAGCACCAATCCCTGTTCCATGCCATTAGTCACAGGTCTCCAGTTGGAGAAGCAGTCACTTACTATCACTCTCTGGCTTCTTCCACAAAGACAATGTCTGAACCAATTTACTAGCTCATCTTGAATGCCAAGTGACTGAACCATCTTGACCAACCTCCCATGCGGGACCTTGCCAAATGCCTTGCTAAGGTCCAGGTAGACAATATCCACTGCCTTGCCTTCATCCACTTTCCTGGCAACTTTCTCAAAAAGCTTTATAAGATTATTTAGACATGAGTTACCATGCACGAAGCCATGCTGACTATCCTTGATCTCAGTTCATGTCTATCCAAATACTTACATATCCAGTCCCTTAGAATACCTTCCAATAACTTTCCCACTACTGGTGTCAGGCTCACTGGCTTATAATTTCCTGGTTTCTGTTTAGAGCGGAAGAACACTGGCTATCCAAAGTTAAAAGGCTGGCAGAACACCTTGGTCCAAAGATCTGGTACTGTTCTGTAATGATCTAGGATCCTATGCTGGGAAAGCACATACAAGAACTTAAAAAGACTGTTCAACCAACATAGTCCGGTTACTTTGCTTCTCATAGAACTTCTATAGTTCCACTCTCCATAAGATATGGAAGCAGAATTAGGTCATTTGGCCCATCCAGTCTGCTCCATCATTCATCGCATTTGCCCTACTGAGGTGCAACACCTCACATTTACATGGTGCTGGAACATGTTGCTGTTAGGAAAAAGGAATTGCTGGGACCTTTGAGAATCACCAGGCTTCCTGCCATCAAGGAAATATGTACTGAAAGGTGCTGGAAAAGAGCCAGTAACTTCATGGAGGATCCCACACATCCTGATCATGGACTGTTTGTCCCACTTCCATCAGGGAGGAGGCTACATAGTGTCCACACCAGAACTATCAGACTTTCCCCAAGCAGTAAGGCTGATCAACACCTCCACCCACTAACCCACCCCTCCACACCCACAGTCACCACTACTTTATCATTTCCTGTCAGTCACCGTATATACAGACACTCCTGTGCCCAGCATCACTTTATATACATACAATCAATGTATGTATATAAACTGTTGTGTTTTTTATTATTGTGTTCTTTATTTTATTGTGTTTTTTGTGCTGCATTGGTTTCAGAGTAACAAATATTTTCTAAACGGCTCCTTTACGCTTGTGGACTGGTAATGACATTAAGCAATCTTGAAGTCCCCAGGGCTGGGTGGGATATAACCCGGTTACCATGCGAATTGAGATATTAGACTGACTGCTGCATCTTTGCCAATGATCTTTGCGCTGTCATTAGCCTCAGAAGCTGTTCCTAAAACATTGAGTGTGTGTCTTCAGGCTCCTGTACCTCCTTGATGCTGAGGGGGCTAGTATCTAAGATGGAGCTGGCTGAACTTGCAATTTCCTGCAGCTTTTCCTGATTTGTACAGCGGCCCTACCAAACCGGATGGTGATGTAATCAGTCAATGCTCACAACACGCTGGAGGAACTCAGCAGGACGGGCAGCATCCGTGGAAATGATCAGTCAACGTTTCGGGCCGGAACCCTTCGTCAGGACTGAATGTGGCTTTGACCCTGGCATCTGCAGAGTATTTTGTGTTTACGATGTGATCAGTCAGAATGCTCTCCATGGTACAGCTGTAGAAATTTCCTAGAGTCTTTGGTGAAATACCAAATCTCCACAAACCCTCCTCAGACATAGCTCTGGTGGGCCATCTTAGTGATTGCATCAATACGTTAGGATTAGGATAGATCTTCAGAGATGTTAAAACCCAGGAACTTGAAACTGAATGGCGTTTGTTTCCTCAGCTTCCCCTTCCTGAAGTCCATAATCAATTCTTTGGTCTTGTCGGCATTGAATGCAAGGTTGTTGCGACACCATTCAACCAGCCAATCTATCTGACTTCTGTACACCTCCTCTCTATTAATAAGCATCCAATACAGGAAAAGAAACATGGGCAGGCAAAGACTTAAATAATTTTTATTTTTTAAATGTATATACAACACGGTAACGGCCCCTTCCGGCCCAAAAAGCCTGCATCACCCAATTACCCATGTGACCAATTAACCCACTAATGTATACACCTTAGGAATACAAACATAGAAACATAGAAAACCTACAGCACAATACAGGCCCTTCAGCCCACAAAGCTGCGTTGAACATGCCCTTGCCTGAGAAATTACCCATAACCTTCTATTTTTCTGAGGTCCATATACCTGTCCAGAAGTCTCTTAAACGCCCCTATCGTATCCGCCTCCACCACCGTTGCCGGCAGCCCATTCCACACACTCACCACTCTCTGCGTAAAAAACTTACCCCTGATATCTCCTCTGTACCTACTTCCAAGCACCTTAAAACTGTGCCCTCTCATGCTAGCCATTTCAGCCCTGGGAAAAAGCCTCTGACTATCCACATGATCAATGCCTCTCATTATCTCATACACCTCTATCAAGTCACCTCTCATATCCGTCGCTCCAAGGAGAAAAGGCCGAGTTCACTCAACCTATTCTCATAAGGCATAGTCATAGTCATACTTTATTGATCCCTGGGGAAATTGGTTTTCATTACAGTTGCACCATAAATAATAAATAGTAATAAACCCATAAGTAGTTAAATAGTAATATGTAAATTATGCCAGTAAATTATGAAATAAGACCAGGACCAGCCTAATGGCTCAGGGTGTCTGACCCTCCAGGGGAGGAGTTGTAAAGTTTGATGGCCACAGGCAGGAATGACTTCCTATGACGCTCTGTGTTGCATCTTGGTGGAATGAGTCTCTGGCTGAATGTACTCCTGTGCCCACCCAGTACATTATGTAGTGGGTGGGAGACATTGACCAAGATGGCATGCAACTTAGACAGCATCCTCTTTTCAGACACCACCGTCAGAGAGTCCAGTTCCATCCCCACAACATCAGTGGCCTTACGACATGCTCCCCAATCCAGGCAGCATCCTTGTAAATCTCCTCTGCACCCTTTCTACGTCTTCCACATCCTTCCTGTAGTGAGGTGACCAAAACTGAGCACAGTACTCCAAGTGGGGTCTGACCAGGGTCCTATATCGCTGTAACATTATCTCTCAACTCTTAAACTCAAACCCATGGTTGATGAAGGCCAATGCACCGTATGCCTTCTTAACCACAGAGTCAACCTGCACAGCAGCTTTGAACGTCCTATGACTTGGACCCCAAGATCCCTCTGATCCTTCACACTGTGTCACGGTCCTGACCGTTAATTATATTCTCCTAATTCCCTTTGATTGCGACATACTAGGTTCTCATCTAGATCTGCAGTGTAAATATCCTGGCTTTGCATCCACTCATCACCAGATCATTGTTTCAGCCAGTATGATAATTCACATTCCCGGCCGCTCAGGACTGTGTATTCTAAGTTTTACTTCAGTACCGAGGTTTACCTGTGTAACTCTGTCTCTCTGTGTCAAGATAAGTATTGCCTGCCGTTTGCCTTTCCATTTAACGCTCCATGTCAAGATAAGTGTTGCATTCCACCTGTCTCCTGTTTGCCGTACAGCTCCAGCAACTCCCTGTGTCAAGAAAAAATTTGCCTGCCTCCTGCTTTTCCGTTCACCCTCCTGTTTGCCATCCAGCTCCTGCCACGCTCACGCCCTCGTCTGCATCCTAACTCTATCTCTGTGCCAGTGTCCTACGTTTGGGTTTGCCCATTCTCTGCAACACATTGCCAAGAGTCTTAATATTAATACTATATTCTGTCATTATATTTGACCTACCAAAATGAACCCCTCACACTTATCTGGGTTGAACTCCATCTGCCACTTCTCAGCCTAGTTTTGTATTCTATCAATATCCCGCTGTAACCTCTGACAGCCCTCCACACTATCCACATCGCCCTTAACCTTCGTGTCATCAGCAAATTTACTAACCCATCCCTTCACTTCTTTATCCAGGTCATTTATAAAAATCACAAAGAGTAGGGGTCCCAGAACAGATCCCTGAGGCACACCACTGGTCACCGACCTCCATGCAGAATATGACCCGTCTACAACCACTCTTTGCCTTCTGTGGGCAAGCCAGTTCTGGATCCACAAAGCAATTTCTTTTTGGTTCCCATGCCTCGTTACTTTCTCAATAAGCCTTGCAGGGGGTACCTTATCAAATGCCTTGCTGAAATCCATATACACTACATCTCCTACTCAATGTGTTTAGTCACATCCTCAAAAAATTCAATCAGGCTCGTAAGGCATGACCTGCCTTTCACAAAGCCATGCTGACTATTCCTAACCATATTATGCCTCTTCAAATGTTCATAAATCCTGCCTCTCAGGATCTTTTCCATCAACTTACCAACCACTGAAGTAAGACTCACTGGTCTATAATTTCCTGGGCTATCTCTACTCCCTTTCTTGGATAATGAAACAACATCCGCAACCCTCCAACCCTTTGGAACCCCTCCCGTCCCCATTGATGATGCAAAGATCATTGCCAGAGGCTCAGCAATCTCCTCCCTCGCCTCCCACAGTAGCCTGGGGTACATCTCATCCAGTCCCGGTGATTTATCCAACTTGATGCTTTCCAAAAGCTCCTGCACATCTTCTTTCTTAATATCTAGATGCTCAAGCTTTTCAGTCCGCTGTAAGTCATCACTACAAACAACAAGATCCTTTTCCATAGTGAATACTGAAGCTAAGTATTCATTAAGTACCTCTGCTATCTCCTCCAGTTCCATACACACTTTCCCACTGTCACACTTGATTGGTCCTAGTCTCTCACATCTTATCCTCTTGCTCTTCACATACTTGTAGAATGCCTTGGAGTTTTCCTTAATCCTGCTCGCCAAGGCCTTCCCATGGCCCCTTCTGGCTCTCCTAATTTCTTTCTTGAGCTCCTTCCTGCTAGCCTTATAATTTTCTAGCTCTCGATCATTACTTAGCTTTTTCAACCTTTCATAAGCTCTTCTTTTCTTCTTCACTAGATTTACAACAGCTTTTGTACACCACTGTTGCTGTACCCTACCATCCTTTCCCTGTCTCATTGGAACATACCTATGCAGATCTCCCTGAACATTTGGCACATTTCCCTGAGAACATCTGTTTCCAATTTATGCTCCCATGTTCCTGCCTGATGGACTCATATTTCCCCTTACTCCAATTAAACGCTTTCTTAACTTGTCTGTTCCTATCCCTCACCAATGCTATGCTAATAGAGATAGAATTGTGATCACTATCTCCAAAATGCTCTCCCACTGAGAGATCTGACACCTGACCAGGTTCATTTCCCAATACCAGATCAAGTACAGCCTCTCCTCTTGTAGGCTTATCTACATGTTGTGTCAAGAAACCTTCTTGAACATACCTAACAAACTCTACCCCATCTAAACCCTTCGCTCTAGGGACATGCGAATCGATATTTGGGAAATTAAAATCTCCCACCACGACAACCCTGTTATTACACCTTTCCAGAATCTGTCTCCCTATCTGCTCCTTGATGTCCCTGTTACGACTGGGTGGTCTATAAAAACACCCAGTAGAGTTATCGACCTCTTCCTGTTCCTGACTTCCACCCACAGAGACTCCATAGGCAAAACCACCATGACTTCCTCGTTTTCTGCAGCCGTGACACTATCTCTGATCAACAGTGCCACGCCCCCACCTCTTTTGCCTCCCTCCCTGTTCTTTCTGAAACATCTGAAACCCGGCACTTGAAGTAACCATTCCTGCCCCTGAGCCATCCAAGTCTCTGTAATGGCCACGACATCATATCTCCAAGTACTGATCCACACTCTAAGCTCATCCGTTTTGTTCATGGTGCTTCATGCAGTAAAATAGACACATCTCAAACCATCCTTCTCAGCATGTCCCTTCTCTATCACCTACCTATCCTCCCTCTCGCACTTTCTCCAAGCGTTCTCTATTTGTGAGCCAACCCTCCTTCCTCCGTCTCTTCAGTTCGGTTCTCACCCCCCAGCAATTCCAGTTTAAATCCACCCCAATATCCTTAGCAACCTCCCCACCAGGATATGGGTCCCCCTCGGATTCAAGTGCAACCCGTCCTTTTTGTACAGGTCACTCCTGCCCCAAAAGAGGTCCCAATGATCCAGAAATCTGAATCCCTGCCCCTTGCTCCAATCCCTCAGCCACGCATTTATCCTCCACCTCATTCTGTTCCTATACTCACTGTCACATGGCACAGGCACTAATCCCGAGATGACTACCTTTGTGATCCTGCTTCTCAACTTCCTTCCTAACTCCTTGTAGTCTGCTCCCTTTTATAGACAATAGACAATAGACAATAGGTGCAGGAGTAGGCCATTCGGCCCTTTGAGCCAGCACCGCTATTCACTGTGATCATGGCTGATCATCCACAATCAGTATCCAGTTCCTGCCTTATCCCCATAACCTTTGATTCCGCTATCCTTAAGAGCTCTATCCATCTCTTTCTTGAAAGCATCCAGAGACTTGGCCTCCACAGCCTTCTGGGGCAGAGCATTCCATATATCCACCACTCTCTGTGTGAAAAAGTTTTTCCTCAACTCCGTTCTAAATGGCCTACCCCTTATTATTAAACTGTGGCCTCTGGTTCTGGAGTCACCCATCAGCGGGAACATGCTTCCTGCCTGCAGCGTGTCCAATCCCTTAATAATCTTATATGTTTCCATAAGATCCCCTCTCAGCCTTCTAAATTCCAGAGTATACAAGCCCAGTCGCTCCAATCTTTCAACATATGACAGTCCCACCATCCTGAGAATTAACCTTGTGAACCTACGCTGCACTCCCTCAATAGCAAGAATGTCCTTCCTCAAATTTGGAGACCAAAACTGCACACAGTACTCCAGGTGTGGTCTCACCAGGGCCCTGTACAGCTGCAGAAGGACCTCTTTGCTCTTATACTCAATTCTCCTTGTTATGAAGGCCAGCATGCCATTAACTTTCTTCACTGCCTGCTGTACTTGCATGCTTGCTTTCAGTGACTGATGTACAAGAACACCTAGATCTCGTTGTGCTTCCCCTTTTCCTAACTTGACTCCATTTAGATAATAATCTGCCTTCCCGTTCTTACCACCAAAGTGGATAACCTCACATTTATCCACATTAAACTGCATCTGCCATGCATCTGCCCACTCACCCAGCCTGTCCAAGTCACCCTGTATTCTCATAACATCCTCCTTACATTTCACACTGCCACCCAGCTTTGTGTCATCGGCAAATGTTACTTTTAATTCCCTCATCTAAATCTTTAATATATATTGTAAACAGCTGCGGTCCCAGCACTGAACCCTGCGGTACCCCACTGGTTACTGCCTGCCATTCCGAAAGGGACCCGTTAATCGCTACTCTTTGTTTTCTGTCAGCCAGCCAATTTTCAATCCATGTCAGTACTCTGCCCCCAATACCATGTGCCCTAATTTTGCCCACTAATCTCCTATGTGGGACTTTATCAAAGGCTTTCTGAAAGTCCGGGTACACTACATCCACTGGCTCTCCCTTGTCCATTTTCATAGTTACATCCTCAAAAAAATCCAGAAGAGTAGTCAAACACGATTTCCCCTTCGTAAATCCATGCTGACTCAGACCAATCCTGTTACTACTATCCAGATGTGTCGTAATTTCATCTTTTATAATTGACTCCAGCATCTTTCCCACCACCAATGTCAGGCTAATAGGTCTATAATTCCCTGTTTTCTCTCTTCCTCCCTTCTTGAAGAGAAGGACAACATTAGACACCCTCCAATCCACAGGAACTGATCCTGAATCTATAGAACATTGGAAAATGATTACCAATGCATCCACGATTTCTAAAGCCACCTCCTTAAGTACCCTGGGATGCAGACCTTCAGGTCCTGGGGACTTAACAGCCTTCAGACCCAACAGCCTATCCAACACCATTTCCTGCCTAATACAAATTTCCTTCAATTCATCCATTACCCTAGGTCCTTTGGCCACTATTACATCTGGGAGATTGTTTGTGTCTTCCCTAGTGAAGACAGATCCAAAGTACCTGTTCAACTCGTCTGCCATTTCCTTGTTCCCCATGATAAATTCACCCGCTTCTGTCTTCAAGGGCCCAATTTTGGTCTTAACTATTTTTTTCCTTTTCACATACCTAAAGAAGCTTTTACTATCCTCCTTTATATTCTTGGCTAGCTTACCTTTGTACCTCATTTCTTCTCCGTGTATTGCCTTTTTAGTTACCTTCTGTTGCTCTTTAAAAGTTTCCTAATCCTCCGGCTTCCCACTCGTCTTTGCTATGTTACACTTCTTCTCTTTTATTTTTATACTGTCGATTACTTCCCTAGTCAGCCACGGCCTCCCCTTACTCCCCTTAGGATCTTTCTTCCTCTTTGGAATGAACTGATCCTACACCTTCCGCATTATTCCCAGAAACACTTGCCATTGTTGTTCCACTGTCATCCCTACTAGGGTATTGTTCCATTGAACTTTGGCCAGCTCCTCCCTCATAGCACCATAGTTCCATTTTGTTCAACTGTAATACTGACACTTCCGAGTTTCCCTTCTCACTCTCAAATTGTAGATTAAAACTTATCATATTATGGTCACTACCTTCTAATGGCTCCTTTACCTCGAGGTCCCTGATCAAATCCGGTTCATTGCACAACACTAAATCTAGAATTGTGTTCTCTCTGGTAGGCTCCAGTACAAGCTGTTCTAAGAATCCATCTCGGAGGGACTCCACAAACTCCCTTTCTTGGGGTCCAGTACCAACCTGATTCCTCCAGTCTACCTGCAAGTTGAAGTCCCCCATAACAACTGTAGCATTACCTTTGCGACATGCCAATTTTAACTCTTGATTCAACTTACACCCTACATCCAGACTACTGTTTGGGGGCCTGTAGGTAACTCCCATTAGGGTCTTTCTACCCTTAGAATTTCTCAGTTCTATCCATACTGACTCTACGTCTCCTGATTCTATATCCCCCTTCGCAAGGGACTGAATATCATTCCTCACCAACAGAGCCACCCCACCCCCTCTGCCCATCAGTCTGTCCTTTCGATAGGACGTATATCCTTGAATATTCATTTCCCAGGCCCTGTCCACTTGAAGCCATGTCTCTGTTATTCCCACAACATCATACTTACCAATTTCCAACTTTGCCTCAAGCCCATCCACTTTATTTCTTATACTCCGTGCATTCATATACAATACTTTTAATTCATTACTCCCCTCACCTCCCATATCAGTTCCTATATCACTTGGCCATACTGTACGATCCCTTCTTGAGCTTTCTGCTCTGTTGATTCTGCTGTCATTCTTAACTTTTCTTATTCTCACTTTCCCTCTATCTCCATCCTTATGTTTCCAGTTCGTCCCCTCCCCCCCACTACTTAGTTTAATCACCCCCGTGTTGCAGAGGCAAACCTGCCTGCCAGAATGCTGGTGCCCTGCTTATTAAGGTGCAACCCGTCCCTTTTGTACAATTCATCCTTACCCCGAAACATACCCCAGTGCTCCAAGAATGTAAATCCTTGCTTCCTGCACCAGTTCCTCAGCCATACATTCAGATCCAATATCTCCCTGTTCTTGACCACTCCAGCACGGGGAACTGGAAGCAAACCGGAGATAACCACCTTGGAAGTCCTGCTTTTCAGCCTTCTTCCGAGTTCTCTGAAGTCATGCTGTAGAATGTCTTTCCTCTTCTTCCCCACGACATTTGTGCCGACATGCACCACTACTTCCGGATGTTCTCCTTCACCTTTGAGGATTCCCTGCAATCGGTCCGTGACATCCTGGATCCCGGCACCAGGGAGGCAATACACCATCCTTAAATCCCACCTGTTGCCACAGAAACCCCTTTCTGTACCTCTCACTATGGAGTCCCCTACTACCATGGCTCTGCCTTTGTCGTTGGTACCAGTAGTACCACAACCTCTGGCTGTTCTCCTTCCCACTTCAGGATATCGTGGACGCGATCAGAAACATACCAGACCCTGGGACCTGGGAGGCAAACTACCATCTGTGCTTCTTTCCTGCGTCCACAGGATCACCTGTCTGACACCTAACTATAGAGTTCCCTATGACTACTGCCATCCTCTTCCTTTCCCTACCAGGGGTGCAGTGCTAATTTTTTAGGTGCCGGAGCTGACAAAATGCTTGCCATTTCCTAGATCCTCTCTATATATACCTATGTCACACCCAATTTGTGTACCTGCTCATTTCATGTACTGGACAACTTCCTCACCCCATTCATGTAATGAGCTGGTACACAAATTGGGTGTGACATATACATATGAATAGGGCTTCTTATAATGTCAAGCACTAAACCAAGATGAAAGAAATATATGAAATCCAGAGCTCCACAGAAATATAGTGATAGTTAACATGTTAACAAGATGTTAACTATCACTACATTTCAGTGTATAACTGGTACAATAAAACATATAATACTTAATTTAATAATATGACAAAGTATTGCACAGTTGCACTCACTAATTATCATAAAATATAATTATCAAGCAAGTAAAGAAAAAGACGGTAATCATGTATTTTACCAATTTAAAAGTAGTTACCTGTTTACCAAATGCTACCAATGAGACATTTCACAATAATTTCCACAAAGGGTCAGGCGTAATATGTATTTGGGGGTCTGAAGCAACTCTTGTCCTGGTGTCATCTGCTGATCTGTGGTACCGCAACCACGATATGACATATGACTCAGGATTCCACTGAAATAGAGGAGGTCCGTGTAGTTTAACAAACATAAGTGATGATACATCATTTATGAGAACTTTTGAGTGTGTTGTTGTTGTTATCTTGTGCATGTGACTGAATCCTCTCTCACACTCAGCAGTACTAATAGGAATAACTTGTGAACAGCTCAGTAATGGATGTAAATCTTGGGGGATGGGGTGTCCACGATCCTCCACATAATCTCTGAAGGCATTTATTACAGAGAAAGAAGAAAGCTTAAACCTCTTACAGAGAGATGATATTGCAGCTTCTCCATAATTAGGCAGTATTTCAGCAGGCCAGTTATCTTTATCAAGGACACACATTTCATTTAGCAGGGATTTAGACATACTTTGAGGTTTAGAAGTTTGAGAACCTTTCAAGGATGTTACCATGAACATACGGTGCTGCAAATTGTTTATAAGACTAATCAGAAACTGTAGATAATTAATAGAGACAATTTTGTTGTTGTTTGTTAAGGTAATTTCTCCAAACTTCCCCTTTTCAACTGCCTCTTGAGCTTCTAGAGTTTTTGTACCAGGTTGCTCTTTCACTCCATGCAGTGATCTTATGCTCCGTTGGATCAGTTTGTCTGCATAAACAATCGTAGTAGTGGGTTTCTGTAAACACTCTGACAGTAAACCAAGTTCATGCAACGTGTCATACATTAGAGTCCAATAGAAACTGTTCTGAAGAGAGTCTTTTCAACAGACCTTCATAGGTTTTTCTGTCACTCCCAGATCTTGTTTCATCCTTCATTGCTTTTTCAAAATGAAAACATAGTGCTTCATAATTTTGCCACACTGCTGGAACTGTTCGAAATGAGCTAGCTACCCACCTGGTGCCCAGAACTCAGCCTATTTTGCAAATTTGTTGTTCTAGTTGAGAGGCACATTCATAGAAACATAGAAGCATAGAAAATAGGTGCAGGAGTAGGCCATTCGGCCCTTCGAGCCTGCACCGCCATTTATTATGATCATGGCTGATCATCCAACTCAGAACCCCGCCCCAGCCTTCCCTCCATACCCCCTGACCCCCGTAGCCACAAGGGCCATATCTAACTCCCTCTTAAATATAGCCAATGAACTGGCCTCAACTGTTTCCTGTGGCAGAGAATTCCACAGATTCACCACTCTCTGTGTGAAGAAGTTTTTCCTAATCTCGGTCCTAAAAGGCTTCTCCTCTATCCTCAAACTGTGGCCCCTCGTTCTGGAAACAGTTCCTTTTGATTTAGAGGTGATCTACTGTAAACAGAGTACAATTTGTCCATAAATGATTGATTCCATGAACTTCTCTCACCGAGTCACCTACTGCAAGTTCTAATCTGTGATTAAGACAGTGCCAAATTATCACTTCAGGGTAATGTTCCTTGAGAATTGTAGCAACACCAGATTTAACACCAAGCATTACGCTCGCCCCATGAGTAGCAAATCCTACAAGGTTCTGTTTCAATTAAGAGTCATCAAGCCCATGGTTATTGATAGATGCTTAGCAATAGTTTCAGCTTGCTGATCAGGCAGTTCAATTAGATCTAAAAACATAAAATGGGGATCACTTTCCTTATCACTTTCACATTTCAAATAAACTATTAGGGTGATCTCAATGCTCGGTCTTGTTGATTCATCAATGAGAACAGAAACTTTGCCATTTATCTGCTTGATATGCTGGCAAATTTTCTTTTTCATATTAATGGCTATGTGATTAATTATCTCTGTAGCACTAGTGGGGGAATGCAGTCCATTTCCAATGTCAATACCATTTTTTTTGAAGTTCCAATAAGCCAAAGTGATCAGAGTACGGTCTGTCGTTCTGAGCTAAATAATATGCAGAATGAAAAATTGAACAAGTTGCCTTCAGTTGCAAAGAATTCATGGTGTCGCATAATTTTTCAAGAGCATCTTCACTAGCTATATTTTCAACACAAAGCAGCGGTGTGAGCTTTTGATAGTTTGTGATCAACAATTTTTTTTCTGAGAGACTTCAAGCGTGTACTTCGATCCACTGCATAATAGGATACTTGGTACATCTTGACAGCCTCAAACCCTTAGAAGTGAAAAGTGTCAGATTGCTTTTGTTTCCAATTGCACACACCTTACACCCAAGTTTATCATCCTTGAAGTCTAACCAGGGATAAGTTTCCTTCTTTTTCTTCCACATTTCTTCAGTCCAAACACCTGAACAGGGATACAAGCCTGACTTCGAAGGACCATTACTTTCAGAATTGCATTTGGAGCCGGTTAGAAAATTTGAACTAGAAGCAGGCGAAACACAGCTTTTGTCACTTTTACTGTTATCAGTCTCTGTACGTTATTCTTGTTACACTCCTCAGCTTGTTTACGAAAGAAAGAAGTTAATGTTGTTTGCTTACAAGCCACAGGGTTGTTAGTGAGAAAAATTTACCTTTGTACTAGCGAGTAATCCATGGACGACCACAGATTAGCCTTACTAATGCGACAGAGTCAGAGCAGACAGCAGGGCCTGCAGCACTGAGCAGTGTCTCTGAGCAGGTATAAAAATAACAGAAATAAAGCAAATAAACTTTTTATACTTTTAGCCACCTAAATTGGAACCAAGTAATCAAGTATGAAAAAAGAACATCTAATGAACTATTGCTAAAGACACGTATATTGCTGAATATTAGTATCAAAAGTGGTAGGTTGGCAACTCTGCCTGGTACCGTTTCTCTTGCAGAAATGGTTGGACAGGAAGTGTACCTGTGAGTGTCGATACTCACAATATCCTCACACGTCAGGTATTACACGGTTAGACCAATACAGATCCTGTTTAGTCTTTAAATATATAAAAAGTTAAAGAAATTTGAATCTTTACATAAATTATTATCGTATCTATATGAATAAAAAATATCGTATTTTGGAAGTGACAAATGTTAACAGGGGAGGAGAGTAACCATTTGGGAGGTTTGTAAATGCGTTTTGTCTGGTTCATTGCCTCACTAAATTACTCTTTTTCCTATCAACACAGAGAAAACGAGCCTCTTCCCAATCAACTATAGTTAGTGGAGCTTGGCCAAGGGGTGATCCGCTGTTAATGATAGCTGAAATGACGTAAAACTAGCTTATAGCCGAGAAATGTTTTTTTTCCATTTGGCTTCTTAAAAAAAAACTAAATTTATCCAGGTGTAGAAGAGGATTTTGGATGATTACCTTGAATATTTCATGGTAATCTCTCTTCACTTAATGAGAACTTCCCAGAACTTTGTATAACCACTAGAGGCATATTAAACTGTTCTGTGCATACAGGAGGCATGAGGAACAACAGCAAGCAGTTACTTGTATGTAAGTAATTATATACTGTAAAACACAAGCAGATAACTCATTGTTAAACTGGAAAGAAAGTGCCTATTAACCCGTCAGATCGATCACCACTGTGGTTAAAGCAAACGTATCTATTATTTCCTCCTGGTGAACTATAAACAGCAGAACAGTGGTCTGGGTTCCACACAGTCTGCTCTGATTAGTGTGGCCTGCCTACCAACCCGTTTTCCGCTTCTTAATCATTGACTATGTATGAGTCTGATCCCAAGAGCCCTACTTGTATGTAACCAACATTTTTTGGCTCGTTATCAAACTCTGTTTTTACAGGTAAGCTTTATACGTCGCTTGTACAGGGAAACACACAGTGAGATGTGTTGCTGGTGTTCCAGGATGTGCTGGAGACAGCCTGCAAGTGTCTCCACACTTCTGGCACCAACATGGCAAGCCCACAATTTACTAACCACAACCTGTACTTCTTTGGAACGTGGGAGGAAACTGACACGGTCACGGGAAAAACATGCAAATTCCTTATAGACTGAACGCAGGTCACTGCAGCTGTAACAGTGTTATACTAATCGCAACAGAAAGTATACTTGACATCCTCCGGTCCTGTGATTCACTCTGGAGCTGATATCAGCTGAATTTGCCAATAATTCCCTCTTTTCACTCCCTCTCCTTTCATAATCAGCCTGGCCCATTTAAAATGAACATCGCCTTTTTAAAAATGTGAAAAGCTGGTGAAGAGAAGTGTTAAGTGGCCAGAATGGGGAATTGAGAAAGAGGGAAGGGAGAGGGAGAAAATTACCAGAAGCTGGAGAAATCGATATTTATGCCATTAGATTGCTCCTCCAACCTGGAGGAGGCCCGACCTGAGAGAGGCCCACCCTGAGAGAGGCCTGATCTGAAAGAGGCCCGATCTGAGAGAGGTCCAACCTGACAGTGTCCCATGCTGAGGGCAGCCCAACCTGAGAGAGGCCCAACCTGAGAGAGGCCCAACCTGAGAGAGGCCCGACCTGAGAGAGGACCAACCTGAGGGCGGCCCAATCTGAGAGAGGACCAACCTGAGGGAGGCCCAACCTGAGAGAGGCCCACCCTGAGAGAGGCCCGATCTGAGAGAGGCCCGATCTGAGGGCGGCCCAACCTGAGAGAGGCCCGATCTGAAGGCGGCCCAACCTGAGAAAGGCCTGATCTGAGAGAAGCCCGATCTGAGGGCGGCCCAACCTGAGGGAGGCCCAACCTGAGGGAGGCCCAACCTGAGAGAGGCCCACCCTGAGAGAGGCCCGATCTGAGAGAAGCTCAACCAGAGAGTGGCTCTGGATTCCCAGCAGCCCTTGTGTTTTGAAAGTGAAATTCAGATGTTCTCAACACAAACTAAATCAGAAATTCTGATATAATAGCAATAGACCAAAAACCAGAGTGAAGTTCTCTCTTCCTTATTTGTTTAACAGCATGTGTTTGCAGAAAACAAAACTGTTCAACCAAGCTGTAACTTTCTGTTCTTTTTAGAGAACTGAAACGTTCTGAATGGCATTTCAAGGTGGAAATCGCTCTCAAAGTCATTGATTTTCTCTGACGAATTCAGTGATAACATCACTGGCTGCTTGGTGTGGGACTCTAATATACAGGGCCTTTGGTCGTTCGGGGTCAGCAATGGATGCTGCGTCCCAGACAGTCCACAAGCCAGGGCAGTACGATATGGAGAGCAAGCTGTTGCCCGTGCAGGAGACTCTTTCTCCATACAGCTGCTGAACCCAAAGGAATGGCAGAGACCGATGCAATTCGGTACCAGCGGTGTTGCTGGAGTTGACAGTCAGCACTGAATTCATTGTAGGACTGCCTTAGGGACCCAGCTCCGGATTTACTCCTGAAGCCTTCCCCATGAGTGCTTATAGCAGCAAGGCAGTGGAGGTTTGAGGTCAGAGCTTTTCTTCTCCTGGATGAGCTGCCAATCACAGCTGACGAGCCCCATCTTGGATTTCCAGAAGGCGTTTGATAAGATGCCGCACAAGAGACTTGTAAATAAGATACGGATACCTGGAGTTGGAGGAGGTGTATTGGCATGGATAGTGGATTGGTTAACCAATAGAAGGCAGAGAGTTGGTATAAATGGGTGTTTCTCCGGTTGGCAGTCAGTGGTGAGTGGGGTGCCGCAGGGGTCGGTGCTGGGCCCGCAGCTGTTTACCGTTTACATTGATGATTTGGAAGAGGGGACTGAGTGTAGCGTAGCAAAATTTACTGATGACACTAAACTGAGTGGAAAAGCAAGTTGTACAGAGGATGTGGAGAGTCTGCAGAGGGATATATATCTTATATATTCTCCGTCTTGGTGCCGTCGTGTTTCATGATGGTCCGGGGCATCAAAGATTATGGTGAGAAGGTGCGGGAGTGGAGCTAAATGGAGAATGGATTAGCTCATGATAAAATGGCGAAGCAGACTCAATGGGCCGAATGGCCGACTTCTGCTCCTTTGTCTTATGGTCTTATGGTCATGCTGCAACTATACAGGGTACTGGTGAGGCCGCACCTGGAGTACTGTGTGCAGTTCTGGTCTCCATACTTGAGGAAGGATATACTGGCTTTGGAGGCAGTGCAGAGGAGGTTCACCAGGTTGATTCCAGAGATGAAGGGGTTAACCTATGAGGAGAGATTGAGTCGTCTGGGACTATACTCTCTGGAGTTCAGAAGAATAAGAAGGGATCTTATAGAAACATACAAAATTTTGACTGGGATAAATAAAATAGAAGTAGGAAAGTTGTTTCCATTGTAGGTGAGACTAGAACTAGATAACTAGAGAACAGGGGAGAAGATTTAGGACGGAGATGAGGAGAAACTGTTTATCCCAGAGAGTGGTGAATCTGTGGAATTCTCTGCCCAGGGAAACAGTTGAGGCTTCTTCACTAAATATATTTAAGATACAGTTAGATAGATTTTTACATAGTAGGGGAATTACGGGTTATGGGGAAAAGGCAGGTAGATGGAGCTGAGTTTACAGACAGATCAGCCATGCTCTTATTGAATGACGGAGAAGGTTCGATGGGCCGGATTGCCGACTCCTGTTCCTATTTCTTATGTTCTTATGTTCATCTGTCCGAAGCAACTGGTTTTAAGGTGCCAATAACCCTCTTTTTCAACCTCTCCTGTCAGTAGAAACAGTTCTGCTGGGCTTAGTAACTGAGTCACACATGAAAGCCAGGAGCTGGACTTGTTTGTCAGAGGCTACTTGAGATGCACATCATTGAGAGCATTTAATAGGTAATGGGAGCTCAATCCCCCCCCCCCCCCCCCCCCACTATAACACCCTTTAGGACTCTTATAGAATGGATCATATAATGAAAACTTTGATCAGGATGGGAACATAATTTCTGTCTGAAGGTAATAAGATTTTTGCTCTATTTATTTTCAATAATTTGCAAATGGTATTTAGAGTTATAGAGTCTTACAGCCCAGAAGCAGGCCCGTCAGACCCTCATGGGTGTGCCAACCACCAGATAACTGTCTACATTTACCCCCCAATTCACCACCATTTGATCTGCGGTCTATCATCACTGGCAATTTACATACTCATATAGAGGGTGCATAAGAGTTGTGAGAGCATCTGCCTCCATCATCTTCTCTGACCACAGGTGATGTGGACATTGTTAATGTAGAATACCGTGAGTCCCACACTGGCCACGGGTGACGTGGACGTTGTTAATGTGGAATACTGCGAGTCCCACACTGACCACGGGTAACGTGGACATTGGTTCTGTAGAATACTGCCAGTCCAATTCACAAGTTCATTGGTGAGATCAACAGTGGGGGTGCTTCATGGCCTCAGATGTGGTGTGGACCAGTCCCTCATGCCGTGCTGTGGCCGTAGGGAAAGGATTCCGTGCTGGGTTGGGGACTGGCCCTTCCTGTTGGCTCCAGGGAAGACCAGCTGGATTACATTCGTGTGATTTGAGGAACTGCTGTGGGCTTCATCTTGTAGAAACATGGCTCCAGGACAACATCCATGGTACCATCAATCTACGGGGCATGACACACAGGGACCTGGGCTCTATTATTACTTTTTATTATTACTCTGAGTGTGTGTTTTTCTGCTATCATAATTATATGTGTTATATGTGCTATGTATGACTGTTGTACTATGTTTTGTACCTTGGCCCCAGAGTAACGCTGTTTCTTTTGGCTGTGTTCATTGGTATTCATGTATGGTTGACTGACAATTAAATTTGAACTTGAACTGAGATTGCAAAATCTCTTGGGGGTGAAAGGAAAATCTTTCTTATATTCTTTCTAAATATCTTATTCCTTACCAGAACACTCTGTTCTCTGGCCTTGGGCATCACTGTGCTGTTTTGTCCTAAAGGCACCATCTTGTTGATGTCTTTGTGTCAGAAGACAACGTAGATCAGGGGTTCCCAACTTGGATTCCGCCCGCCCCTCGGTTAATGATTGGGGATCGTGGCATAAAAAAGTTTGGGAAGACCTGGAGTAGAGGAATTCATTTCATGGATCACGCAGTGATCAGAACAGAAAGCTGGCCATTGAGTTTGCCTGGCCTAGTTTCCTGAACCTTTTGGGCACGGTGGGGAACAGGCAGTGATATCACGTAGTGGAATACTACTTTTTCATTTTATTTAGTGATACAACAGAATAACAGACGCTTCGGATTCTATAAACCCCTACCAATCAATTAAACCCATAGAGTCACACAGTCATAGAGCACTACAGCACAGAAACAGGCCCTTCAGCCCATCTAGTCTATGCCGAACTGTTATTCTGCCTAGTCCCATTGATCATATGACTAATTAACCTACTAACCCATATGTCTTTGGAATGTGGGAGGAAACCAGAGCACCCGGAGAAACTCACACAGTTCCAGGGAGAACATCCAAACTCCTTACAGACAGGAGCAGAACTGAATCAGGTCATTGGCACCATAATGAGAATCAGATTCAACATCACTGGCATATGTCGTCAATTTTGTTGTTTTGCAGCAGCAGTACATTGTTTCAAAGGTTTCAAAGGTACATTTAATGTTGGAGAAATATATAGAATATATATCCTGAAATGTTTTTTCTTCACAACAATCCACAAAAACAGAAAAGTGCCCCAAAGAATGCCTGACAGTTAAATGTTAGAACCCCAAAGTCCCCCCCAGCTCCCGTCCCTCCCATGCGTAAGCGGCAGCAAACAACAATCTCCCCTCCTGGCAAAAAAAGCATGGGCACCCTCACCGAGCACTCAGGTGTGAGCAAAGCAACAGCAAAGTCACAGACTTGCAGTACTCCAAAGACTACTCATTCACCTGGCATTCGACATACCACAGGCCCTCCCTCTCCCTAATAAGGGAGAAAGAGGTGTCTCCGTTTCACAGCAAGAGGGGAGACATAACAAACAACTGGCTGGTTTATGATGTTAAAATGTCCATTGCATCGCTTTTTCCGAGCTTTGTGCCCAAAGATCTCGGGTCTCTTGGCACACAGCGTTAGATCTTCCATCTCCCATGACACACCGATCTGCCCAGACACCGACCTCAGATCCGCCCGTCTCCAGAGCCACAAAATCTCAGTCCTCCAAAGGCAAGCTAAGCTCTTAGGCTGAGACCTTGGCATGCCTAATAATGGCCATTTGTGAAACCCAGGGAGTAGGTCCCATTCCCACAAAGAACCGCAGTCAGCGTGTAACTCCAGGTCAGGGTCTTCAAAAGAACCCTGAAAGGGAAAAACATAATTGTTACAGAAACAGCAATGACGAATCCTTCTCTGTCTGAGTACGATGGTATTCCTGAGTCTCCAGCTGGGACTTGTATGATTGACAGTAGTGAAAATCGAGAGGAAGCTACCGACATGATGAAGGAAGCCCTGAAAATGACCAGAGATGGAGGACGTTCATTGCTGCTGGATTGTTGAGAACTGTACCATCAACTTGCAGGTCGTGTCACGCAGGGTCTTGGATATATACTGTACGTGTGTTTTTTTGCTCACTATTTTGAATGTGCTGTGTATGTTATGTACCTTGGCCCCAACAGAATGCTGTTTTGTTTGGCTGTATCCATGTGTGGTTGAATGGTAATTAAACTTCATTTGATTTGATTTGAAATGCCAGCGGATTGTAGGCATTGATCAGGATGGCATGGTCATATAGCGGCTAGTGTTAGCCTAGCTGTAAGATTGGGTTACCTTTGGTCCCCACCAGGCACTCAGCTCTCACCTGTGGCTCCCCGTAGCTGTCTGCATGTGACAGCGGCCACGCCCTGGGCAATGGCTTCAACAAACCGGCTAAACCAGGTGAGGGTAGCCGACGGGTCTCAAACCCTCGGTGAGATAGGGAGTTGCCTATCCCAGCATGTGAAGACAGACTCCAGCGGATTGAGCGGACGAGACCAATGGAAGGTCCAACGGTCAAGAGGGCGGTTTCTGCAAGCGTCGTGGAACGTGTAGAGCAGGACAAGACACAGAAGACGTCCTGGTCATCCACTGCGCCTAGTCCCATCTCCAGCCGTCTAGACTCTTGTCTTGCCACTGGATCCAGATGGGAATTGGGAAGAGAGAGTGAGGCTGATGCTGCACAACTCTCCCTCACTTAAATCCAAATCAAGCACTAGTCTCGACACCATCATAGCCGGCTGGTGACGCAGTGACATCAGCGCCAGACTCCAGGAGCGAAGGTTCCCGAGTTCGAATCTAGTCGAGCCGCTCCCAGGCACGCTTTCCATCTGTGCCGGGTTGAATGTCGAACTATCAGCTTGACCTTGTAAAAAGTACTATTGGTGTTGAGGTCTTCAACGATGGACGAACCTAAAAAAAGATTGGGTACAATTTCTGCCGCTGACTGTAAGGAGAGTGTATGTTCTCTCCATGAGGTTTGCCTTCAGGTTCTCCAGTTTCCTCCCACAGTCCGAAGACAACAGGTTAGGGTTAGTAAGTTGTGGGCATGCTATGTTGTTGCTGGAAGCATGGTGATACCTGTGGGATGTCCCCGACACTTCTGTGTCGGTCGTTGATGCAAATGATACAGTTCACTGTGTGTTTCCATGTTTCTATGAACATACGAGAAATGAATCTCATCTTTGAAAAAACTCTTTATCTGAATGTTTTCCTCCGTAGGTTCTGCTGCCCATGTTCACACCATCGCATGAAACTGCAGTTTCTTGAATGCTACCTCAGATCCTCAGCTTGGATCACACATACCATATCGCTAACCACTGTTACAACACTCACTAATCACATTCCCTTTTGAATTCTGTCTCTGATTCTCAACATAAAATCTGTGTAATTGGGAAGCTGGTTTCCTAGCCTAATGCCTCTATTCTCAGTGTGGAACGTCCTGCCAGGGGCAGATACATTCAGGACATTTAGAAACTCTTAGATAGGCACATGACTAACAGGACACTGATAGAATGGATGATGGCATTCAGTCCTGAACAACACTGGCTTACTTTTTTTGTTTGCATGATTTTTTTTTCTTTCTGCACGTTGAGTGTTTGGACGGTCTTCCTTTGTTCTAATGGGTTCTATTGGGTTTCTTTGCTTGTGGCTGCCTGGAAGGAGATGAATCTCATATGCATACTTTGATAATAAATGTATTTTGAACTTTGAAAAATTGTGGGTATGCACCACCACTGTTTGTGTAAAGAACTTACCTCTGACATCCCCTTATATTTTCCTCCAATTACATTAAACTTATGTCATTAATTCCTTCATTGCATTGTGGGATGTTTAACAGGAGATTAAAGAGAACCGGTTTCGCAATGATGGGGACAACTACATGGATTGTCTGTGGGAGAGAGGGGTTGGAGTGATCTTCCAGCTGCTTCAATGATCAGCACAATATTGTGGGTCAGAGGACCTGTACTGTTTATGTTCAAAAGGATTTCAAAAGTTCCTTAAATATCAGAACTACTTTTATACATTTAATAATGTACTGGCTGAAAATATTAGCCAGGAGAACAACCATGGCTTATCTCAAAGTCCAAGTTCAATTTATTGTCATTCAACCACCCCCATGTATACCATCAAACAAACCAACATCCCTCTGGACCAGGGTACACAACACAGTACATATAACTCACACACAACCATCCCCATGTATATCACCAAACAAAACAACATCCCTCTGGACCAGGGTGACAACACAGTACATATAACTCACACACAACCATCCCCATGTATATCACCAAACAAAACAACATCCCTCTGGACCAGGGTGACAACACAGTACATATAACTCACACACAACCATCCCCATGTATATCACCAAACAAAACAACATCCCTCTGGACCAGGGTACACAACACAGTACATATAACTCACACACAACCGTCCCCATGTATACCACCAAACAAAACAACATCCTTCTGGACCAGGGTGACAGCACAGTACATACAACTCACACACAGCCATCCCCATGTATATCACCAAACAAAACAACATCCCTCTGGACCAGGGTACACAACACAGTACATATAACTCACACACAACCATCCCCATGTATACCACCAAACAAAACAACATCCCTCTGGACCAGGGTACACACACAGTACATATAACTCACACACAACTGTCCCCATGTATACCACCAAACAAAACAATGTTCCTCTGGACCAGGGTGAGAACACAGTACATATAACTCACACACAACCATCCCCATGTATACCACCAAACAAAACAACATCCCTCTGGACCAGGGTGACAACGCAATACATAAGGTAATATTACCACAAATAAATTAACAAATAACGGGATTCATTTCCAATGCAAATTAAAAAGTCAACAGTAGAATGCCACTGGTGCTTCATATGTGATTAGACCTGGGTGGCTGGCAGAGTTCAGAAGCCTTACAGCCTGCGAAATGAAGTTGTTTCCCACCCTAACGACCCTTGTCCTAATGCTACAGTACCTCTTGCCTGATGGCAGGCAGTCAAAGAAATTGCTAACTTGAAATAAATATTAAATTGCAACTCATCTGTGTCTTTGGACCTTGTTTTTTTGTGGAGATCGAGGTGTGTGAAGAGACACGGTGCAGTGATTGGTATAGTGCAGTGGATTACTAGCATCCAGTGCTCTTGCTGTTAGCTCTGAGTGTCAGTTTCCTACTTGGTTGCTAGTCCTTAAACAGCTCTGCCCTGAATCAATACAGGAGCATTTTAGCCAAGCTTGTCTCATTGGTTATCTCCCTGCTAACGGTCAATGTGATGCCTTGAATGCTATTCTAAATGTACGTAACGTAGCTAATTTCACTCTACCGTCTGTCAGCTTATTTCTAGGAATCAGTTAGGAAAATAAACTACGAGCTGGATAGAGCAAAACTTGAGGAACTCAGCAGGTCAGGCAGCATCTATGGAGAGGAATAAACAGTTGGTGCTTCAGGCTGAGACTCTTCATCGGGACTGGGAAGTAAGGGGGAAGGTGCCAGAATAGGAAGGTGCGGGGAGTGGGAGGAAGACAAGTTGGCAGGTGATAGGTGAGAGGGAATGTGGGTGGGTGAGGAACGGGGGGAGGGGGGGAGATGATACGTGGGAACAGTAAAGGCCTGAAGATGAAGGAATCTGTTTGGAGAGTACACTGGACTATGGAAGAAAGGGAAGGAGGGTGGGTATCGGAGGAGGTGATAAGCAGGTGGGGAGAAGAGAAGCGGTAAGAGGGGAACCGGAATGGGGAATGGAAAAAGAGAGAAGGGGGAGGGAAGAGAAATTGCTGGAAGTTAGAGAAATCAATGCTCATACCATCAGGATGGAGAATGCCCAGACAGAAAATGTGGTGTTGTTCCTCCAGCCTGAGAGAGGCCTTGCTGTGGCAGCAGGGGAGGATGTGGATATTACAACCAGAGAGTGAATCTCACAACCAACTCAGTCATCAAAGTTACATGTGCTTCAGATGGAACTTCACACAACAACAACATAATCTCTAAAAATGTAACATAAAACTTGTCAAATACACACATTCAAAGGTGGATTGAGGATTTACAGATGAGATAATTCCGAAGTAATCCAAGAGACACTGTGTAACATCTGTGATCCGAAATGCCACCAGCAGCTTCACCTCACCAGGTTCAGGAACAGTCTCTACCCCACAATTATCAGACTCCTGAACCAGAGTGGATAACTTCACTCAGCTCAACAGTGAACTGATCCCACAACCTACAGACTCACTTTCAAGGTCTCTACAAATCAGGCTCTCAGTTTTATTTAGAGGATTATTATTATTATTATTATCATTATTGTGTTTGCACAGTTTGTTTTATCAGGCTCTGTTTGTGTGCAATTTTTCAACGGTTCTATTGTATTTGTTGGGTGGTGGTCTGTAAAGAAGGAAACACCAGAAATCGAGTCATACGAATGCTGAAAAGGGTCTACCAATAGAAGTCAATAAGCATGGCCCACATCAGCTCCTTCATGCACAGTCACAAGACCGATGACGAAGCAGAGGGGAGGTTGGACAACGGGCTAGCAACCCCCTCCTGCAAAAACCAGAGCTGCACAGACACCAACAGATGCTATGGAGACCTTATCCCGGGGAGAAACATAGAAACATAGGTGCAGGAGTAGGCCATTCGGCCCTTCGAGCCTGCACTGCCATTCAGTACGATCATGGCTGATCATCCAACTCAGAACCCTGCACTAGCCTTCCCTCCATACCCCCGATTCCTTTAACCACAAGGGCCATATCTAACTCCCTCTTAAATATAGCCAATGAACTGGCCTCAACTGTTTCCTGTGGCAGAGAATTCCACAGATTTACCACTCTCTGTGTGAAGAAGTTTTTTCCTAATCTCGGTCCTAAAAGGCTTCCCCTTTATCCTCAAACTGTGACCCCTCGTTCTGGACTTCCCCAACATCGGGAACAATCTTCCTGCATCTAGCCTGTCCAATCCCTTTAGGATTTTATACGTTTCAATCAGATCACTCCTCAATCTTCTAAATTCCAACGAGTACAAGCCCAGTTCATCCAGTCTTCCCTCATATGAAAGTCCTGCCATCCCAGGAATCAATCTGGTGAACCTTCTTTGTACTCCCTCTATGGCAAGGATATCTTTCCTCAGATTAGGGGACCAAAACTGCACACAATACTCCAGGTGTGGTCTCACCAAGGCCTTGTACAACTGCAATAGTACCTCCCTGCTCCTGTACTCGAATCCTCTCGCTATAAATGCCAGCATACCATTCGCCTTTTTCACCGCCTGCTGTATCTGCATGCCCACTTTCAATGACTGGTGTATAATGACACCCAGGTCTCGTTGCACCTCCCCTTTTCCTAATCGGCCACCATTCAGATAATAATCTGTTTTCCTATTTTTGCCACCAAAGTGGATAACTTCACATTTATCCACATTAAATTGCACCTGCCATGAATTTGCCCACTCGCCCAACCTATCCAAGTCACCTGCATCCTCTTAGCATCCTCCTCACAGCTAACACTGCCACCCAGCTTCGTGTCATCCGCAAACTTGGAGATGCTGCATTTAATTCCCTCATCCAAGTCATTAATATATATTGTAAACAACTGGGGTCCCAGCACTGAGCCTTGCGGTACCCCACTAGTCACTGCCTGCCATTCTGAAAAGGTCCCGTTTATTCCCACTCTTTGCTTCCTGTCTGCTAACCAATTCTCTATCCACATCAATACCTTACCCCCAATACCATGTGCTTTAAGTTTGCACACTAATCTCCTGTGTGGGACCTTGTCAAAAGCAAGGATCTTTGCCTATAGGCGTTAATTGGGCTATGCCTGAGCACAATCTTCCAATCTGCGCCTTGTAAGGCATGAAAATGCCCGACACAGGCCTCTGATGGTCTGAGTCGACGTTCCCACCTCCCTCCCCTGAGCACAGCTTGAAGGACTGGCCCAGGTGGTGAGCTGTTGTCCGCAGCCTTTGTCCCAGACGGGATGATGGGCTGAGAAGAAGAAGGTAGTTCACCTTGTAGACAGCACTCTGCTTGTTGTACTGAATTATTGACTTTTTCAATACTCTGTAAGGACTTCTGAACACCATCTGCAATTCTGGAGGGAGCATGTCTGCACAATATTTTTAAATAATCACCGACAAAACTTTACCTGCATTGGTGTTTGACCACGGGGAGCTAAAGACAAACCCCCCGGTCAGGCCGTTGATTATGCGTAGGCAAAACCCCTCTGACCACTGGCCACCGGGAGCTATAGGCAAACACCCTGGTCAGGCCGTTGAGATTATGCGTAGGCACAAAGTACGAACTCCCTGGTCAGGCCGTTGGGATTACCTTAGCATCTTGGAAGATTTTTGCTGACAGCTTTGGCTTCTGAAGCAGAGTCATAGAGAGGTCACTACAGGCCAGAAACAGGCCCTTCAGCTCATCTAGTCTTTGCCAAATTGTTATTCCACCTAGTCCCATCGATCCACACCTGGACCATAGCCCTCCATACCCCTCTCACCAAATGTACTTATCCAAACTTCTCTAAAATATTGCAATCAAACCCACATGCACCACTTGCATTGGGAGCTCGTTCCACACTCTCACTGCACTCTGAGTGAAGAACTTCCCCCTCATGTTCCCCTTAAATATTTCACCTTTCACCCTTAACTCATAGTTCTATTCTCACCTAATCTTAGTGGAAAAGACCGGAAAATCTGCAGATGCTGGAAATACAGAGCAACACACATAAGATTAAAGATTGGAGCGATTGGGGTTATATACACTGGAATTTAGAAGGATGAGGGGGGATCTGATTGAAACATATAAGATTATTAAGGGATTGGACACGCTAGAGGCAGGAAACATGTTCCCGATGTTGGGGGAGTCCAGAAACAGAGGCCACAGTTTAAGAATAAGGGGTAGACAATTTAGAACAGAGTTGAGGAAAAACTTTTTCACACAGAGGGTTGTGGTTCTGTGGAATGCTCTGCCTCAGAAGGCAGTGGAGGCCAATTCTCTGGATTCTTTCAAAAAAGAGTTAGATAGAGCTCTTAAAGATAGCAGAGTGAAGGGATATGGGAAGAAGGCAGGAAAAGGGTACTGATTGTGGATGATCAGCCATGAGCACAGTGAATGGCGGTGCTGGCTCGAAGGACTGAATGGCCTACTCCTGCACCTATTGTCTATTGTCTATTATCTATTGTCTATTGTCTAAAATGCTGGAAGAACTCAGCAGGTCAGGCAGCAGTTACGGAAAATAGTACAGTTGACGTTTCGGGCTGAGACCCTTCATCAGAACTCTGAGGGGTCATAATTTTGTATACCTCTATCAATCTCTCAATCCGCTTTGTTTCACAGACAGAACACAGAAGATACTTCACTCATTCACCATTTTAGACATATTTTAATACAGATTCATAATTTACTGTAAGTGGCATAGGGTTGTAAAGAAAGCTTTTGGCACATTGGCCTTCATAAGTCAAAGTACTGAGTACAGGAGATGGGATGTTGTGTTGAAGTTGTGTAAGGCAATGGTGAGGTATAATTTGGAGTACTGTGTGCAGTTTTGGTCACCTACTTACAGGGAAGATGCAAATAAGGTTGAAAAAATACAGAGAAAATTTACAAGGATGTTGCCGAACCTGAAGGACCTGAGTTACAAAAGAAGATTGAATAGTTTTGGACTTTATTCCTTGGAATGTAGAAAAGATTAAGGGGAGATTTCATAGAGGTATACAAAATTATGAGGGGTATGGATATGGTAAATACAAACAGACTTTTTCCATTGAGGTGAGTGGGACTACAACCAGTTAAGGGTGAAAGGTGGGAAGTTTAAGAGAAACATGAGGGGAAACTTCTTCATTTGGAGGGCCGTGAAAGTGTGGAAAGAACTGCCAGCACAAGTGGTGCAGGCGAGCTCGATTTCTACATTTGAGAGAAGTTTGGATTGATATCTGGATGGGTGGGGTATGAAAGTCTATGTCCCCAGTGCAGGTCGATGAGAATAGGCAGTTTAAATGGTCCAGCATGGATTAGATGGGCTGAAGGGCCTGTTTCTGTGCTGTACTTTTCTATGACTCTGTGACCTTATTTCAGGTATTTTTGCTTTACTAATTTCTGCTCGGTTTCCTTAGTCCTGCTGCCACACAGTGGGAGGGATTACCTAGATTTAACTCAGATTTTCTCTGGGCAATAATGTATTCATGTCCTTTTGTGGAAATAATGTACCATACATCCAGTGGGATATCCCCTGTACCTAGTAAAGTGGCCACTGAGTGTATGTTCATGGTCTTCTGCTGCTGTAGCCCATCCATTTCAAGGTTCGATGTGTTGTGTGTTCAGAGATGCTCTTCCGCACACCACTGTTGTGTGTTGTGGTTATTTGAGTTACTGGTGTCTTCCTGTCGGCTTGAACCAGTCTGGCTATTCTCCAGATTAGATATTTGCATTAGTGAGCAGGTGTACAGGTGGCCTCTGAACGTACATTACAATGTTCTGCTTTAGTGGGAAGGCTTACCTGCTGGGATTGCATGTTATACATTTGGGGAAATATTGTTAAGCATTGCCTAATTATTGAGTTGACTGACATATTTTATTTCTCCTTGTTTTAATTTTCTGAACATATATATTCCTGGTAAGGTATGAGAGAAGACTGGCAGGCAACATAAAAACGGACTGTAAAAGCTTTTATAGATATGTAAAAAGGAAAAGATTGGTAAAGACAAATGTAGGTCCCCTGCAGGCAGAAACAGGTGAGTTGATTATGGGGAGCAAGGACATGGCAGACCAATTGAATAATTACTTTGGTTCTGTCTTCACTAAGGAGGACATAAATAATCTTCCAGAAATAGTAGGGGACAGAGGGTCCAGTGAGATGGAGGAACTGAGCGAAATACATGTTAGTAGGGAAGTGGTGTTAGGTAAATTGAAGGGATTGAAGGCAGATAAATCCCCAGGGCCAGATGGTCTGCATCCCAGGGTGCTTAAGGAAGTAGCCCAAGAAATAGTGGATGCATTAGTGATAATTTTTCAAAACTCGTTAGATTCTGGACTAGTTCCTGAGGATTGGAGGGTGGCTAATGTAACTCCACTTTTTAAAAAAGGAGGGAGAGAGAAACCGGGGAATTATAGACCGGTTAGCCTAATGTCGGTGGTGGGGAAACTGCTGGAGTCAGTTATCAAGGATGTGACAACAGCACATTTGGAAAGTGGTGAAATGATCGGACAAAGTCAGCATGGATTTGTGAAAGGAAAATCATGTCTGACGAATCTCACAGAATTTTTTGAGGATGTAACTAGTAGAGTGGATAGGGGAGAACCAGTGGATGTGGTATATTTGGATTTTCAGAAGGCTTTTGACAAGGTCCCACACAGGAGATTAGTGTGCAAACTTAAAGCACACGGTATTGGGGGTAAGGTATTGGTGTGGGTGGAGAGTTGGTTAGCAGACAGGAAGCAAAGAGTGGGAATAAACGGGACCTTTTCAGAATGGCAGGCGGTGATTAGTGGGGTACCGCAAGGCTCAGTGCTGGGACCCCAGTTGTTTACAATATATATTAATGACTTGGATGAGGGAATTAAATGCAGCATCTCCAAGTTTGCGGATGACACGAAGCTGGGTGGCAGTGTTAGCTGTGAGGAGGATGCTAAGAGGATGCAGGGTGACTTGGATAGGTTGGGTGAGTGGGCAAATTCATGGCAGATGCAATTTAATGTGGATAAATGTGAAGTTATCCACTTTGGTGGCAAAAATAGGAAAACAGATTATTATCTGAATGGTGGCCGATTAGGAAAAGGGGAGGTGCAACGTGAGCTGGGTGTCATTATACACCAGTCATTGAAAATGGGCATGCAGGTACAGCAGGCGATGAAAAAGGCGAATGGTATGCTGGCATTTATAGCGAGAGGATTTGAATACAGGAGCAGGGAGGTACTACTGCAGTTGTACAAGGCCTTGGTGAGACCGCACCTGGAGTATTGTGTGCAGTTTTGGTCCCCTAATCTGAGGAAAGACATCCTTGCCATAGAGGGAGTACAGAGAAGATTCACCAGATTGGTTCATCCGGGGATGGCAGGACTTTCATATGAAGAAAGACTGGATGAACTGGGCTTGCACTCGTTGGAATTTAGAAGATTGAGGGGGGATCTGATTGAAACGTATAAGATCCTAAAGGGATTGGACAGGCTAGATGCAGGAAGATTGTTCCCGATGTTGGGGAAGTCCAGAACGAGGGGTCACAGTTTGAGGATAGAGGGGAAGCCTTTTAGGACTGAGATTAGGAAAAACTTCTTCACACAGAGAGTGGTGAATCTGTGGAATTCTCTGCCACAGGAAACAGTTGAGGCCAGTTCATTGGCTATATTTAAGAGGGAGTTAGATATGGCCCTTGTGGCTACGGGGATCAGGGGGTATGGAGGGAAGGCTGGGGCGGTGTTCTGAGTTGGATGATCAGCCATGATCATAATAAATGGCGGTGCAGGCTCGAAGGGCCGAATGGCCTACTCCTGCACCTATTTTCTATGTTTCTATGTTCCTGTGGTAATTTATTGTTTATTTTTAATACCCAGACAGCGGAGAGCTTTGACTCTCAGCACATTGTGACTGTATAGGCTCTTTGAAGTGGTTATCCAATTCCTCACAGTCAACTGTACTTCTTCATAGTCCTGCAAAGGTTTCCTCTCTCTACTGGTGAACAAACACACACTGTGAATATTAAACCTGCAAATTGCACCACAAGACTACGAGACCATAAGACCAGAAGACACAGGAGCAGAATTAGGCCATTCAGCCCATCGAGTCTGCTCCACCATTTCACCATGGCTGATTTATTATCCCTTTTATCCTCATTCTGCTGCCTTCTCCCCGTAACCTTTGACGCCCTGACTGATCAAGAACATATCACCCTCTGCCATAGATATAGCCAATGACTTGGCCTCCACAGTTAGCTGTAGCGATGAATTCCAGATTCACCACCCCCTGGCTAAAGAAATCACTCCTCATCTTTGTTCTAAATGGATGTTCCTCTATTCTGATGCTGTGCCCTCTGTCCCTAGATTCCCCCGCTACAGGAAACGTCCTCTCCACATCCACTTCACACTTCATCTAGGCCTTTCCACATTCAATAGGCTTCAATGAGATCTCGCCGGGGGGGGGGGGGGGTGGGTTAGACTATGAGGAGACATTGAGTCGTCTGGGACTGTACTCGCTGGAATTCAGAGGAATGAGAGGAGATCTTATAGAAACATACAAAATTATGAAAGGGGTAGAAAAGATAGAGGCAGCAAAGTTGTTTCCACTGGTAGGTGAGACTAGAACTAGGGGACATAGCCTCAAGATTATGGGGAGTAGATTTAGGACAGAGATGAGGAGGAACTGCTTTTCCCAGAGAATGGTGAATCTCTGGAATTCTCTGCCCAATGATGCAGTGGAGGCTACCTCAGTAAATATATTTAAGACAAGGTTGGATAGATTTTTGCGTAATAGGGAAATTAAAGGTTATGGGGAAAAGGCAGGTAGGTGGAGGTGAGTCCATGGTCAGATCAGCCATGATCTTATTGAACGGTGGAGCAGGCTCGATGGGCCAGATGGCCGACTCCTGCTCCTATTTCTTATGTTCTATTCTCCTAAACTCCAGGCCCAGGTCCATTAAATCCTTTAAATTTAATTTTCCAGCATTGCTTCTCATTCCATTAATTGTTTTATTATTTCTAGACTAAGTCCCCGGTTTATTTTCCAGAATTACTTTTTGATGTCTTCTTTCTCTTGCACATGGCGCCATCTACTGTTCTAATTAATTTCAGCAGTCCGTCACCACTATTAGGTGTCCAGCGATCATTCCAGTCGGCTGTGATGTTCTCCTGATGAGTTGTCTATCGGTGGATACTCGGGTCACTGTAGAGGCTGTTCCAGGATCCACATAACCAGGTTGTTAGGGTGGATTCCCTCATGGAGAACGCCTCTGCAGGATATTGTTAAACGTGGGGAGGCTCATGCACGGGCAGCCACTGTATGTTCAGCGCCTCTGAGATAGTCTTGTATCCTTCCCCTGACTTGTGCTTCTTGTATAATTTCCCTGACTTGACATGAATGCTCTTTTGTCTTCATTTTGGTTTGGTCTGTTGAAAATGTACCATACTGTTTGACTTTACAGAGAGAGGGGGTATTTATTTTTGTGAATTCACTGAAAATGCGTGACCCTCCAATTTGTTACATCAACAAATTGGGTGAGTTACCTCTATTGCACTGAGGAAGGTTAGTGTAGTAATTACAAAGGGGATGAATACTTTTTCAGCCTCACAATTTTTGGTTTTTAATTTTATAGTAAATTGTTGACAAGCTTTGGAATTTTTCTTTTGATTTGATGTGATGAACAATGTTTTGTAGATGAGGTCAAAAATCCTGCTTCAATTTTTTTTTGAATTTAGAAAATGAGGCAGTAAGATGTGCAAATAGTTGTTGGGGATGAATGCTTTTTCAAGGCACTGTAGCTCTTAAGTTGGGAATGGGATGGATGGATCTTAGGAAATTTGTACGGACCAAATTCTTGGAGCTGATAGGTGGACAAGTCTCCTTATTCTGACGGATTTCATCCTAGGGATTTAAAACTGGCCAGTGACAGTGAAGCGTTGTTGTTCATTTTCCTGAATCCCTTCCATTCTGGGGATGAAAACAGCAAATGTATAAAATATATACTGTATAAATGGAGGCAGGAAACAGGAAACCACAGCCAGTTAGCTTCTATCTATCATTGGAGAAGTGTTGGAAGCTAACACACTCAGCTAAAGTCAATATGATTTTGTTAAAATGAAAGCATGTTTAACTTATTCATGGTATCATACAGCAGTACAGCACAGAAGCACACTTTCAGCCCATCTAGTCCATGCCAAACTATCAATGTACCTACTCCCATCGACCTGCACCAGACCGTAGCCCTCCATATCCCTCCCATCCATGTACCTATCCAAATTTCTCTGAAACTTACAAGGATGTCCCTGGCTCTAGAGGACCTTAGTTACAAAGCAAAACTGAATAGGTTGTGACGTTATTCCTTGGAACGTAGAAAATTGAGAGGGGATTTGACAGAGACATACAAAATTATGAGGGGACAGATAGGGTGAATGCAGCCAGAGGTCATGGGTTAAGGGTGAAAGGTGAAAAGTTTAAGGGGAACATGAGGGGAAACTTCCTCACTCAGAGGGTTGTGAGAGTGTGGAATGAGCTGCTAGCAAGGGTGGTGCATGCAAATTCGATTTCAACATTTAAGAGAAGTTTGGATAAGTACCTGTATGGGAGGGGTATGGATGGGAGGGAGGGATATGGCCTGGAAGCAGGTCGATGGAAGTAGGCAGTTTAACTAGTTAGGCACAGACTAAATGGGCTGAAGGACCTGTTTCTGTGTTGTACTATGACTCTATAAATGTTGCTATCTATCAAACCCACATCTATCACTTCCACTGGCAGCTTGCTCCACACTTTCATCACCCTCTGAGTGAAGAAATGCCCCCTCATTGGAAATGATTTCCATTCATGTGAGAAATATGAAAATGGTCAAGACAATCAGAACACAAAAACCGCTGGAGGAACTCAACAGGTTAGGCAGCATCTATGGAAAGGAATAAAGAGCTGAAGTTTCTGGCTAAGAACTTTCTTTGGAATTCTCAGCAACAGAATCTAATCTACTTAATTTAGGATCATTTTGCAACACTGCAAATCGTTAAATCCTAGAAACTTTTTTTTGTGCTTTGTATATCATTCTAGATATTACACCCCAGATTTGTAAATTGAAAGTTAATACTGCAGAACTCTTTTTATGTGTTAGTCCAATTTGATCCCTTACATCTAGTCCATGCTCTTTTCTCGCTTCTGCCATCAGGAAGAAGATACAGGAGCATCAGGACCCACACCACCAGGTTCAGGGACAGTAATTAACTCTCAACCATCAGGCTCCTGAATCAATGTGGATAACTTGACTCACCCTACTGAACTGATCACTGAACACAACCTGTGGACCCACTTCCAATAAATTGCAACTCGTGTTCTCAGTATTAATTATATTACCTTTCATTATAACTACACTTTTGTCTTCCTTTGCACATCAGATATTTCTCAGTCTTTGTGTGTAGTTTTCATTGATTCTATTGTATTTCTTTGTTCTACAGTTAAAGTTGCAAGAAAATGAATCTCAGAGCACTATATCAGAATCACATTTAATATTACTGGTATATGTCATGAAATTTGTTAATATGGAGGGAGCAGTATAATGCAATATATGATAAATTTAGAAAAGAATAAATAAATGAATTACAGTAAACACAAAATACTCTGCAGGTGCTGGGGTCAAAGCAACACTCACAACACGCTGGAGGAACTCAGCAGGTTGGGCAGCATCCATGAAAACGAACAGTCAACGTTTCGGGCTGGAACATTGACTGTTCATTTCCACGGATGCTGCCCGACCTGCTGAGTTCCTCTAGCGTGTTGTGAATGTAAATGTGTGTGTATATATATATATGTATATATGGTTCCTTAAGGTTGCTGTAGCCGTGGGGGAGGGGTGGGTGGTAATGGGGACAAGCTCCCAATACCTATTAAATGGTTCCAAATGGTGTGCACCTCAAATAGCCTCTGACAACTAAGTCCAGCTCCTGGCTTTCACATGTGGCTTAGCTACTAAGCCTGATGGAATGGTTTCCACTCAAAGCCGGGTTACTCGCAGCTTAAAACCAGTTGCTTTGGGCAGATGGGGCTCATCAGCCATGGCTGGCAGCTCATCTAGGAGAAGGAAAGCTCTGATCTCCAACCTCTGCTGCCTAGTGGCTAAACCCACTCATGGGGAAGACTTTGGGAGTAAACCTTGAGGGAAATATCCCGAGCTGGAGGCCCTAAGGCAGTCCTCACTGAGTTCAATGTTGACTGGCAATTCCTGCGACACTGCTGGTACCGAAATGAATCGGTCTCTGTTGTTTCTTTGGGTTCATCAGATGTGTGGTGAGGGGAGCTTGCTACACGGGCAACAGCTTGTTCTCCAAATCTTACTGCCCAGGCTTGCACACCTAGACAGTTAGGATGCAACATCCATCATTGACTCTGACTGTTGGAGGATCATATATGTATATTAAATAAGACCATAAGAGATAGACCATCGAGTCTGCTCAGCCATTTCATCCTCTCAGCCCCAATCTCCTGTCTTCTCCTTGTATCCCTTCATGCCCTGACCAATCAAGAATCTATGAACCTCTGCCTTTTATATACATAAAGACTTGGCCTCCACAGCTGCCTGTGGCAAAGAATTCCACAGATTCACCATTCTTTGGCTGAAGAAATTCCTCCTCATCTCTGTTCTAAAAGGACACCCCTCTAATCTCTCCCACCGTAGGAAACATCCTCTCCACATCCACTCTATCAAGGCCTTTCACCTTTTGATAGATTTCAATGAGGTCACTCCTCACTCTTTTGAATCCTAGTGAATACAGGCCCAGAGCCATCAAACACTCTTCAAATTACAAGCCATTCAATCCTGGAATCATTTTTGTGAATCTCCTTTGAATCCTCTCCAGTTTCAACACATCATTTCCAGTGTTAGTGCTACCTCTACAACGGCAAAAATGGCCTCTCTGGTTCGTGATAAAGTGCTTGGAAAGACTGAGAAAGCATTAAGTATGCGGCTAGAGGACATGTCACAGAAGCATGTCCCTGTTGATGGCAAAATTATGCGTGAAAAAACACTGAGCCTCTATCAGCACTACTGTGAGAGTGTTGAGGAGAGCGAGAGGAAGGGGTTTAAGGCTAGTAAGGGATGACTGGCTAGCTATGTAAAGCGCTACAGCCTCAGGAACTTAAAGACCACGGGAGAATCGGCAGGGCAGATGTACCAAGTACCCTATTATGCAGCGGATCGAAGTACGCGCTTGAAGTCTCTCAGAAAAAAAAATTGTTGATCACAAACTATCAAAAGCTCATACTGCTGCTCTAAGTGTTGAAAATATAGCTACTGAAGATGCCTTTGGAAAGTTATGTGACACCATGATTGCTTCGCATCTAAAGGCAACTTGTTCAATTTTTCATTCTGCATATTATTTAGCTCAGAATGACATACCATACTCTGATCACTTTGGCTTATTGGAACTTCAAAAAATTAATGGTATTGACATTGGAATTGGACTGCACTCCCGCACTAGTGCTACAGAAATAATTAATCACATAGCCATTAATATGAAAAATAAAATTTGCCAGCATGTCAAGCAGATAAATGGCAAAGTTTCTGTTCTCATTGATGAATCAACAAGCCTGAGCATTAAGACCACCCTAATAGTTTATTTGAAATGTGAAAGTGATAAGGAAAGTGATCCCCATTTTATGTTTATAGATCTAATTGAACTGCCTGATCAGAAAGCTGCAACTATTGCTGAGCATCTATTGAAATGTCTCAATAACCATGGGTTTGATGACTCTTACTTGAAACAGAACCTTGTAGCATTTGCTACTGATGGGGTGAGCGTAATGCTTGGTGTTAAATCTGGTGTTGCTACAATTCTCAAGGAACATTACCCTGATGTGATAATTTGGCACTGTCTTAATCACAGATTAGAACTTGCAGTAGGTGATTCGGTGAGAGAAGTTCATGGAATCAATCATTTTCAACCATTTATGGACAAATTGTCCTCTGTTTACAGTAGATCACCTCTAAATCAAAAGGAACTGTCTGAATGTGCCTCTCAACTAGAACAACAAATTTGCAAAATAGGCCATGTTCTGGGCACCGGGTGGGTAGCTAGCTCGTTTTGAACAGTTCCAGCAGTGTGGCAAAATTATGAAGCACTATGTTTTCATTTTGAAAAAGCAATGAAGCATGAAACAAGATCTGGGAGTGACAGAAAAACCTATGAAGGTCTGTTGAAAAGACTCTCTTCAGAACAGTTTCTATTGGACTCTAATGTATGACACGTTGAATGAACTTGGTTTACTGTCAGAGTGTTTACAGAAACCCACTACTACGATTGTTTATGCAGACAAACTGATCCAACGGAGCATAAGATCACTGCATGGAGTGAAAGAGCAACCTGGTACAAAAACTCTAGAAGCTCAAGAGGCAGTTGAAAAGGGGAAGTTTGGAGGAATTACCTTAACAAGCAATAACAAAATAGTCTCCATTAATTATCTACAGTTTCTTACTCGTCTTATAAACAATTTACAGCACCGTATGTTCATGGTAACATCCTTGAAAGGTTCTCAAACTTCTAAACCTCAAAGTATGTATAAATCCCTGCTAAATGAAATGTGTGTCCTTGATAAAGATAACTGGCCTGCTGAAATACTGCCTAATTATGGAGAAGCTGCAATATCATCTCTCTGTAAGAGGTTTAAACTTCCTTCTTCCTCTGTGATAGATGCCTTCAGAGATTATGTGGAGGATCGTGGACACCCCATCCCCCAAGATTTACATCCATTACTGAGCTGTTCACAAGTTATTCCTATTAGTACTGCTGAGTGTGAGAGAGGATTCAGTCACATGCACAAGATAACAACAACAACACTCAAAAGTTCTCATAAATGATGTATCAGCACTTATGTTTGTTAAACTACACGGACCTCCTCTAGTTCAGTGGAATCCTGAACCGTATGTCACATCATGGTTGCGGTGCCACAGATCAGCAGATGACAACAGGACAAGAGTTGCTTCAGACACTCAAATACACATTACGCCTGATCTTTTGTGGAAATTATTGTGAAACGTCTCATTGGTGGCATTTGGTAAGTAGGTAATTACATTTAAATTGGTAAAATACATGATTACCATCTTTTTCTTTACTTGCTTGATAATTATATTTTATGATAATTAGTGAGTGCAACCGTGCAATACCTTGTCATATTATTGAATTAAGTATTATATGTTTTATTGTACCAGTTATACACTGAAATGTAGTGATAGGCTTTAATCTTGTTAATGTCTGAAGTATCATTATTTCTGTTGAACTCTGGAATTCATACATTTCTTTCACCTTGGTTTAGTGCTTGACATTATAAGCAGCCCTATTCATATATATATGTCACACCCAATTTGTGTACCTGCTCATTACTCCAATGGGGCAAGGAAGTTGCGCAGAACATGAAATGAGCAGGTACACAAATTGCGTGTGAAATATATATAGAGAAGATATAGGAAATGGCAAGCATTTTGTCAGCTCCAGCACCTAAAAAGTTAGAACTGCACCCTTGATCATTTCTAAGATAAGGAGCCCAAACCTGCTCACAATACTCCAAGTGAGGCCTCACCAGTGCTTTATAAGGTCTCAACATTACATCCTTGCTTTTATATTCTAGTCCTCGTGAAATGAATGCTAACATTGCATTTGCCTTCCTCACCACAGACTCAACCTGCAAGTTAAACTTCAGGGAATCCTGCACGAGGTCTCCCAAGTCCCTTTGCACCTCAGGCTTTAGTATTTTCTCTCCATTTAGAAAATAGTCAACCCTTTCATTTCTTCTACCAAAGTGCTTGACCATACACTTCCTGACACTGTACTCCATCTATCAAAATTTGCAACAAAGCCATCAATTGCATAATTCAAATCATTGACATATAATGTAAAAAGAACTGGTCCCAACACAGTGCCCTGTAGAACACCACAAGTCATTGGCAGCCAGCCAGAAAATTCCCACTCTTTGCCTTCTGCCAATCAGCCACTGCTTTATCCGTGCTAGAATCTTTCCTGTAATATTATGGGCTCATAGAAGATTATAAGGCTAGAAGGAAGGAGCTTAAGAATGAAATTAGGACAGCCAGACAGGATTAAGGAAAACACCAAGGCATTCTACAAGTATGTGACGAGAAAGAGGATAGGACATCAGAGAATAGGACCAACCAAGAGTGACAGTGGAAAAGTGTGTATGGAACCGGAAGAGATGGCAGAGGCACTTAATGAATACATTACTTCAGTATTCACTATGGAAAAGGATCTTGGCAATTGTAGGGATGACTTGCAGTGGACTGAAAAGCTTGAACATAGAGATATCAAGGAAGAGGATGTGCTGGAGCTTTTGGAAAGCATCAAGTTGGACAAGTCACCGGGACTGGATGGGATGTACCCCAGGCTACTGTGGGAATCGAGAGAGGAGTTTGCTAAGCCTCTGGCAATGATCTTTGCATCATCCTAAGGACAGGAGAGGTTCCGGAGGATTGGAGGTTTGCGGATGTTGTTCCCTTATTCAAGAAAGGGAGTAGAGATAGTCCAGGAAATTATAGACCAGTGAGTCTTACCTCAGTGGTTGGTAAGTTAATGGACAGGATCCTGAGAGACAGGATTTATGAACATTTGGAGAGGCATAATATGGTTAGGAATAGTCAGCATGGGTCAAAGGCAGATCGAGCCTTATGAGCCTGATTGAATTTTTTGAGGATGTGACCAAACACATTGATGAAGGTAAAGCCGTAGATGTAGTGTATATGGATTTTAACAAGGCATTTGATGAGGCTTATTGAGAAAGTAAAGGATCCAAGGGGACATTGCTTTGTGGATCCAAAACTGGCTTGCCCACAGAAGGCAAAGAGTGGTTTTAGACAGGTCATATTTTTCATGGAGGTTGGTGACCAGTGGTGTGAATCAGGAATCTGTTCTGGGACCCCTACTCTTGGTGATTTTTATAAATGACCTGGATGAGGAAGTGGAGGGATGGGTTAGTAAATTTGCTGATGACACAAAGGTTGGGGGTGTTGTGGATAGTGTGGAGGGCTGTCAGAGGTTACAGTGGGACATTGATAGGATGCAAAACTGGGCTGAGAAGTGGCAGATGGAGTTCAACCCAGATAAGTGTGAAGTGGTTCATTTTGGTCGGTCAAATATGATGGCAGAATATAGCATTAATGGTAAGACTCTTGGCAGTGTGGAGGATCTTGGGGTCCGAGTCCATAAGACACTTAAAGCTGCTACGCAGGTTGACTCTGTGGTTAAGAAAGCATACCGTGCATTGGCCTTCATCAATCGTGTGACTGAGTTTAAGAGCCGAGAGGTAATGTTGCAGCTATATAGGACCCTGGTCAGACCCCACTTGGAGTACTGTGCTCAATTCCGGTCACCTTACTACAGGAAGTACTTGGAAACCATAGGAAGTGTGCAGGGGAGATTTACAAGGATGTTGCCTGGACTGGGAAGCATGCCTTATGAGAATAGGTTGAGTGAACTCAGCCTTTCGTCCTTGGAGCGACGGAGGATGAGAGGTGACCTGATAGAGGTGTACAAGATAATGAGAGGCATTAATTGCGTGGATAGTCAGAGGCTTTTTCTCAGTGCTGAAATGGCTAGCAGGAGAGGGCATAGTTTTAAGGTGCTTGAAAGTAGGTACAGAGGAGATGTCAGGGGTAAGTTTTTTAAGCAGAGAGTGGTGAGTGCGTGGACTGGGCTGCAGGCGCAGGTGGTGGAGGCAGAAACGATAGGGTCTTTTAAGGAACTCCTGGATGGATACATGGAGCTTAGAAAAAGAGGGGGCTATGGGTAAGACTAAGTAGTTCAAAGGTAAGGACATGTTCGGCACAGCTTTGAGGGCCAAAGGGTCTGTATTGTGCTGTAGGTTTTCTATGTTTCATAGCTTGTTAAGTAGCCTCACATGTGGCACCTTATCAAAGGCCTTCTGAAAATCCAAGTACACAGGGTCAACTGATTCTCCTTTGTCTATCCTGCTTGTTATTTCTTCAAAGAATTCCAGCAGCTTTGTCAGGCAAGATCTTTTCTTGAGGAACCCATGCTGACTATGGCCTATTTTATCATGTACCTCCAAGTACCCTGAGACTTGACCCTTAATCTTTCAAAATCTTCCCAACCACTGCGGTCAGACTAACTGGCCTATAGTTTCCTTTCTTTTGCCTCTCTCCTTCATTGAAGAGTGGAGTCACATTTGCAATTTTCCAGTCTTCTGGAACCATTCCAGAATCTAGTGATTCTTGAAAGGTCATTACTAATGCCTCCACGATCTCTTTAGTCACCTCTTTCAGAACCCTGGGGCATACACCTTCTGGTCCAGGTAACTTAGCTACCTTCAGACCTTTCAGTTTCCCAAGAACCTTCTCGCTAGTAATGGTAATTTCACACACTTCATGACCCCTGACATCTGGAACTTCCACCTTATTGCTAGCGCCTTCAGTTCTTCTGCCATTTTGTTGTCCCCCATTGCTACCTCTTCAGCAATGTTTTCCTGTGGTCCGATATCCACTCTTGCCTCTTTTTACGCTTTATGTATCTAAATACATGTTCTCTTTAATATTATTGGTTAGCTTACTTTCATATTCCATCTTTACCTTCTTAAGGACTTCAGTTCCCTTCTTTAGGCTTTGAAAAGCTTCCCAATCCTGTAATTTCCTACTATTTTTTGCCCTCTCTTTGGCTTTGACTTCTTTTGTTAGCCACGGCTGTGTCACCTTTCCTCTAGAATACTTTTTTCCTCTTTGGGATGTTTTTATCCTGTGCCTTCTGAATTGCTTCCAGAAATTCCAGCCATCATTGCTCTGCCATCATCCCTGCCAGTGTTCTTTTCCAATTAATTCTGGCCAAATCCTATCTCATGCCTCTGTAAATTCCCTTTACTCCACCGTAATACTGGTACATCTGACTTTAGCTTCTCCTTCTCAAATTTGAGGGTGAATTTGATCATATTATGATCACTTCACCCAAAGATTCTTTTACCTTAAGCTCTCTAATCAATTTTGTTTCATTGCACAATTCCCAATCCAGAACAGCTGATGCTCTCATGAACTCAATCATGAGCTCCTCTAAAAAGCTATCTTGTAAGCACTCTAGAACTTCCCCTCCTGTAATTCAGCACCAGCCTGATTTTCCCATCTACCTGCATATTGAAGATCCCCCATGACTATTGTAACATTGCCCTTTTGGCATGCATTTTGTATCTCCCATTGTAATTTGTAGGCCACATCCTTACTACTATTTGAGGTCTGTATACAACTCCCATCAGGGTCTTTTTACCCTTGCAAGTCCTTACCCTGATCATTGGGACCTCTTTTGGGGCAAGTGTGACCTGTATAAAAAGGACAGGTTGCACTTGAATCCCAGGGGGACCAATATCCTGGCGGGGACATTTGCTAAGGCTACTGGGCAGAGTTTAAACTAGAATTGTTGGGGGTGGGAACCGAACTGAAGAGACTGGGGAAGAGGAGGGTGGCTCACAAATAGAGAAAGCTTGTAGACAGTGCGAGAGAGAGGACAGGCAGGTGATAGAGAAGGGATGCGCTCAGACTGAAGGTTTGAAATGAGTCCATTTTAATGCAAGGAGTGTTGTGAACAAAGCGGATGAGCTTAGAGCGTGGATCAGTACTTGGAGCTATGATGTGGTGGTCATTACAGAGACTTGGATGGCTCAGGAACAGGAATGATTACTTCAAGTGCTGGGTTTTAGATGTTCCAGAAAGGACAGGGAGGGAGGCAAAAGAGGTGGGGGCATGGAACTGTTGATCAGAGAGAGTGCCACGGCTGCAGAAAAGGTGGACATCATGGAGGGATTGTCTACAGAGTCTCTGTCCGTAGACAGAGACTGTGGGTGGAGGTTAGGAACAGGAATGGGTTAATAACTTTACTGGGTGTTTTTTATAGGCTGCCCAATAGTAACAGGAATATCGAGGAGCAGATAGGGAAACAGATCCTGGAAAGGTATAATAATAACAGAGTTGTCGTGATGGGAGATTTTAATTCCCCAAATATTGACTGGCATCTCCTCAGAGCGAGGGGTTTAGATGGGGTGGAGTTTGTTAGGTGTGTCAAGAAGGTTTCTTGACACAATATGTAGATAAGCCTGCAAGAGGAAAGGCTGTACTTGATTTGGTCAGGTGTCAGATTTCTCAGTGGGAGAGCATTCTATCTCCTTTACAATTGCATTGGAGAGAGATAGAAACAGACAAGTTAGAAAAGGGTTTAATTGGAGTAAGGGGAATTATGAAGCTATCAGGCAGGAAATTGGAAGCATAAAGTGTGAGGTGGTACACCTTGGAAGGACAAACTCCAAGGCAGAGTACAAAGTAAATGGCAGGATACTTGGCAGTGTGGAGGAAGAGAGGGATCTGGGGGTACATGTCCACAGATCCCTGAAAGTTGCCTCACAGGTAGATAGGGTAGTTAAGAAAGCTTATGGGGTGTTAGCTTTCATAAGTCAAGGGATAGAGTTTAAGAGCGAGGTAATGATGTGGCTCTATAAAACTCTGGTTAGGCCACACTTGGAGTTCTGTGTCCAGTTCTGGTTGCCTCACTATAGGAAGGATGTGGAAGCATTGGAAAGTGTACAGAGGAGATTTACCAGGATGCTGCCTGGTTTAGAGAGTATGCATTATGATCAGAGATTAAGGGAGCTAGGGCTTTACTCTTTGGAGAGAAGGAGGATGAGAGGAGACATGATAGAGGTGTACAAGATATTAGGAGGAATAGATAGAGTGGACAGCCAGTGCATCTTCCCCAGGGCACCACTGCTCAATACAAGAGGACATGGCTTTAAGGTAAGGGGTGGGAAGTTCAAGGAGGATATTAGAGGAAGGTTTTTTACTCAGAGAGTGGTTGGTGCGTGGAATGAACTGCCTGAGTCAGTGGTAGAGGCAGATACACTAGTGAAATTTAAGAGACTACTAGACAGGTATATGGAGGAATTTAAGGTGGGGGCTTATATGGGAGGCAGGGTTTGAGGGTTGGCACAACATTGTGGGCCGAAGGGCCTGTACTGTGCTGTACTATTCTATGTTCTATTGGAGGGTTGCAGATATTGTTCCTTTATTCAAGAAAGGGAGTAGGGATAGCACAGGAAATTATAGACCAGTGAGTCTTGCTTCAGTGGTTGGTAAGTTGATGGAGAAGATCCTGAGCGGCAGGATTTATGAACATTTGGAGAGGCATAATATGATTAGGAATAGTCAGCATGGCTTTGTCAAAGGCAGATCATGCCTTACTAGCCTGATTGAATTTTCAAGTCGTCACTTTATATTGTCATTTCGACCATAACTGCTGGTACAGTACACAGTAAAAACAAGACGTTTTTCAGGACCATGGTGCTACATGAGACAATACAAAAACTACACTGAACTAAAAACACAAAACTACACTAGACTACAGACTATGTTCTATGTAAATTGGGAACAGATGTTCTCAGGGAAAAGTACGGAAGAAATGTGGCAAATGTTCAGGGGATATTTGTGTGGAGTTCTACACAGGTACGTTGCAATGAGACAGGGAAGTTATGGTAGGGTACAGGAACTGTGATGTACAAAGGCTGTAATAAATCTAGTCAAGAAGAAAAGCTTACAAAAGGTTCAGAGAGCTAGGTAATGTTAGACATCTGGAAGATTATAAGGCTAATAGGAAGGAGCTTAATAAGGAAATTAGGAGAGCCAGAAGGGGCCATGAGAAGGCCTTGGTGGGCAGGATTAAGGAAAACCCCAAGTCTGACAGTGGGAAAGTGTGTATGGAACTGGAGGAAATAGCAGAGGTACTGAATGAATACTTTACTTCTGTATTCACTATGGAAAAAGATCCTGGTGATTGTAGTGATGACTTGCAGCAGACTGAAAAGCTTGAGCATGTAGATATTAAGAAAGAGGATGTGCTGGAGCTTTTGGAAATCATCAAGTTGGATAAGTCGCCGGGACCAGATGAGATGTACCCCAGGCTACTGTGGGAGGCGAGGGAGGAGATTGCTGAGCCTCTGGTGATGATCTTTGCATCATCAATGGGGACGGGAGAGGTTCCGGAGGATTGGAGGGTTGTGGATGTTGTTCCTTTATTCAAGAAAGGGAGTAGAGATAGCCCAGGAAATTATAGACCAGTGAGTCTTACCTCAGTGGTTGGCAAGGTGATGGAGAAGATCCTGAGGGGCAGGATTTATGAACATTTGGAGAGGCATAATATGATTAGGAACAGTTAGTATAGCTTTATCAAGGGCAGGTCGTGCCTTACGAGCCTGATTGTATTTTTTGAGGATGTGACTAAACACATTGATGAAGGAAGAGCAGTAGCTGTAGTGTATATGGATTTCAGCAAGGCATTTGATAAGGTACCCCATGCCAGGCTTATTGAGAAAGTAAGGAGGCATGGGTTCCAAAGGGACATTGCTTTGTGGATCCAAAACTGGCTTGCCACGGAAGGCAGAGAGTGGTTTTAGACAGGACATATTCTGCATGAAGGTTGGTCACCATTGGAATGCCTCAGGGATCTGTTCTGGGACCCTTACTCTTCATGATTTTTATAAATGACCTGGATGAGGAAGTGGAGGGATGGGTTAGTAAATTTGCTGATGACACAAAGGTTGGGGGTGTGGTGGACAGTGTGGAGGGCTGCCAGAGGTTACAGCAGGACATTGATAGGATGCAAAACTGGGCTGAGAAGTGGCAGATGGAGTTCAACCCAGATAAGTGTGAAGTGGTTCAGTTTGGTAGGTCAAATATGATGGCAGAATATAGTATTAATGGTAAGACTCTTGGCAGTGTGGAGGATCAGAGGGATCTTGGGGTCCGAGTCCATAAGACACTTAAAGCTGCTGCGCAGGTTGACTCTGTGGTTAAGAAGGCATACGGTGCATTGGCCTTCATCAATCGTGGGATTGAGTTTAAGAGCCGAGAGGTAATGTTGCAGTTCTATAGGACCCTGGTCAGTCCCCACTTGGAGTACTGTGCTCAGTTCTGGTCGCCTCACTACAGGTAGGATGTGGAAGCCATAGAAAGGATGCAGAGGAGATCTGCAAGGATGTCGCCTGGATTGGGAAGCATGCCTTATGAGAATAGGTTGAGTGAACTTGGCCTTTTCTCCTTGGAGCAACGGAGGATGAGAGGTGATCTGATACAGGGTATAAGATGATGAGAACATTGATCGTGTGGATAGTCAGAGGCTTTTTCCTGGGGCTGAAATTGTTGCCACAAGAGGGCACAGGTTTAAGGTGCTGGGGAGTAGGTACAGAGGAGATGTCAGGGGTAAGTTTTTTTACTCAGATAGTGGTGAGTGCGTGGAATGGGCTGCCTGTAACTGTGGTGGAGGCGGATACAATAGGGTCTTTTAAGAGACTTCTGGATAGGTACATGGAGTTTAGAAAAATATAGGGCTATATGTAAGCCTAGTAATTTCTAAGGTAGGGACATGTTCAGCACAACTTAGTGGGCCGAAGGGCCTGTATTGTGCTGTAAGTTTTCTATGTTTCTGTGATAAAGACATACAGCTGAACAGAAAAAAATAAATTATAACAGCAGTTACTTGCCAAAATTCAACTTTATTTACATACTTGACCAAATACATAGCAGGGAACATAACGAAAAATGAAAAACTATCAAACAAGTTATATAAACTAGAACATAAAATGGAACTCCCGCACTTCTTTATCCAGTGTTTAAGAATTTTGATGCCAGAGGTTCTAATCCAGAATATTTAATAAACTCAATAAATCTCTTCCTGACTGAAGAATGGTGATTTTAAAAACATTTTCTCTTTCCCTGTGGAACACTGTTTTAAACTTAAGCTTGCCAATTTGAGTAATTCCCCAAAATCATAAATGTACTCTTGGGGTTGACTACAGCTTTTTACCATTACAATGGCTGTATAATATTCAGCAAATCCAATCCATCGGAGGAAATCCATCTCCAATGTTCCAAACAAATTGCTCGTTCCTTATTGCATTATAGAACAGACAGTGAGTCAGTGGATTAAACTGTCGCAGTCCTTGTGGTGAAGACAACTTCCACCATGATCAACCATGAAAAATTACATAAACATCCCATAATGTTCAATCATTAAAGGCAACGTCAGTAGATCTTGTAGTAAAGGGATTAAATGCAGAATGACATGAATTCAATTGAAAATTTCATTTAAAGACACGGCGTGGAACGGGCCCTTCGAGCCCTACCTCCAACAAACCATTGATTTAACCCCGGCAATTTACAATGACCAATTAACCTACTAAGTGCTATGACTTTGGACTGTGGGAGGAAACCGGAGAACTTGGACAGGAAACCCACACGCACATGTGAAGGAACATACAGACTTGTATGCAGAGGACGCTAGAATTAAACTGCAAACTCTGATGCCCTGAGCTGTAAAATGGTGTTGCGCTAATTGCTATGCTACTGTGGCATTTTCAATTACGTCTCCATGATGTCAGTTTTGTTTCACCTTCTGGCAAGAAACAGGGTCAATTCTAGTTTTGCATGACAAGGTATATCACAATGGTTTGACTGTAAAATTGATATTGAGCAGTTCAACTTGGCTCCATCTAGCCAAAGAGCCACTCCCGAACATCAAACATTGGGAAAAACTGAATTCTGCTAAAACTGCTGTAGCTTGTCTTGTGTTTAGTAAAAATTCTGTATTAACTCCATGGTATTAACTCCACCATGGACGGTCCCAAGCCCAGCTGTGAAAAGAGGGGTGTTGGGGTGTTGGACAAAGAGGCTAGCAACCCCACCCTGTAAAAACCCAGAGCCACAGAAATGCCAACAGAAGCTCCAAATACCTCTTCCCTGGCAGAGGAAGGCTCTTCGATGAACTACACCTGCAGACAACGTGAAGGAACGGCCCAGGGCAGGGAACTCTGGTGAGTTGCTGTCTGTGGCTTATGCCCCAGTATTACTTCAGGTAATGCATTGGAACAGTCTCCACAATATCAGTCTGCTGGAGAATGGGCAAGACCAACGCAGATCAGCCTTAATGTTTGCCACAGACCCATCGAAGTCGTTGCTCTTCCTTGAGGTCAGTCAGGTTCTGGATGGATCTCCAGCTACACTGGCAGGCATAAGCTCGCACACCTCTCTTATGTAATGCCTTTGTTTTCAGTTTATTTATGTCAGGTATGTTGTTTCTGTTGGTGAAAGTTAACAATGGGTGAATTCAACCCATCTATTCATCATCAGTTTATTATTACGTCAAATTTATCCATAGTTTTTTAAAATCACTAGAGCTAGTGATTAAATTCTGGAAGTTATTGATTCAGCCAGCACTCACATTTGAGTTTTGTTGGAATTTCCTAGTATAATTTACATAGCTGCTACCTTTGGGAAGGAGGTACAGGAGTCATTGGTGCCATTAGGCTCCTAAACCAGCGTGGATAACTTCACTCACCTCAGCACTGAACTGATTCCACAACTTACAGACTCACTTTCAAGAAGACTACAATTCATGTTCTCAGTATTATTTATCTACTTATTGTTTTTATATTATTGTTTGCATGGTTTGTCTTCTTTTGCACATTGGTTGGTTGTCAATCTTCGTTTATGTATAGTTTTTCATAAATTCTATTGTATTTCTTATTTATTTTCCCACCTACAGCACAATACAGGACCTTCGGCCCACAAAGCTGTGCCGAACATGTTCTTACTTTAGAAATTACCTCGGGTTATCCATAGCCCTCTATTTTTCTAATAATATTTTAATAATATATTCTTATTTTTATATATAATATATATTATTTTTATTTTTTATATATACACATATATAAAAATTTTAATAAAAATTACTTTCAGATATTGAAGTGAATGTGTTTAAAAATTTCTTAAGTATTTTATGAGAATGTTACTAGTAAATCACTGCACCTTCTCTAATGCCTCCTCATTATAGGAAGGATATGGAAGCTTTAGAGAGGGCGCAGAGAAGATTTACTCGATTAGAGAGCATATCTTATGTGGAGATGTTGTGTGAGTTATGGCTTTTCTTCTTGAAGTGTAGAAGGATGAGAGGTGACAAGATGATAAGAGGCATCGATTGAGAGGACAGCAAAAGACTTCTTCCCAAGGCAGAAATGGCCAATTTTAAGGTGATTGGAGGAAAGCATAGGGGGACTGTCAGAGGTAAGATTTTTTTATGCAGAGAATGGTAGGTGTATGGAACACGCTAACCTGCGTGGGCATATGGCCAAGTGGTTAAGGCATTCGACTAGTGACCTGAAGGTTGTGAGTTCGAGCCCCAGCCGAGGCAACGTGTTGTGTCCTTGAGCAAGGCACTTAATCACACATTGCTCTGTGACGACACTGGTGCCAGGCTGTATGGGTCCTAATGCCCTTCCCTTGGACAACATTGGTGTCGTGGAGAGGGGAGACTTGCAGCATGGGCAACTGCTGGTCTTCCATACAACCTTGCCCAGGCCTGCACCGTGGAGAGTGAAGACTTTCCAGGCGCAGATCCATGGTCTCGCAAGACTAACGGATGCTTTTTTTAAAACCAGGATGGATGGAAAGGCAGACTCAGGGCCATCTAAGAGACTGGTGATCCTCCTCTGGACCCTCTCCAATGACAGCACGTCCTTTCTTAGATAAGAGGCCCCAAACTGCTCACAATACTCGAGCGTGGTCTGGCAAATGCCTTACAAAGCCTCAACAGCACTCCTTTGCTTTTGTACTCTAGTCCTCTCAAAATAAACGATAGTATTGCATTAGCTTTCCTTACCACTGACTCAAGCTGCAAACGAACCTTTAGGAAATCCTGCATGAGGACTCCCAAGCACCTCCGCACCTCTGGTTTTTTAAAATTTTCTTCCCACTGAGAAATTAGTCCATGCCATTATTCATTCTGCCAAAGTGCATGATCATGCACTTCCTTATATGATATACTGACTGTCACTTCTTTGCCCATTCCCCGTCTATGTCCTTCTGCAGGGATAAGGATGAAGCTAGCCAATACGTGGATACATAGAAACATAGAAAACCTACAGCACAATACAGGCCCTTCGGACTACAAAGCTGTGCCAAACATGTCACTACCTTAGAATTACCTAGGCTATACCCATAGCCCTCTATTTTTCTAAGCTCCATGTAGCCATCCAGGAGTCTCTTTAAAGACCCTATCGTTTCTGCCTCCACCACTGCCACAGGCAGCCCATTCCATGCACTCACCACTCTCTGCGTAAAAAACTTACCCCTGACGTCTCCTCTGAACCTACTTCCAAGCACCTTAAAAATATGCCCTCTCCTGCTAGCCATTTCAACCCTGGGGAAAAGCCTCTGACTATCCACACAATCAATGCCTCTCATTATCTTGTACACCTCTATCAGGTCACCTCTCATCTTTCGTCGCTCCAAGGAGAAAGGGCCGAGTTCACTCAACCTATTCTCATAAGGCATGCTCCCCAATCTAGGCAACATCCTTGTAAATCTCCTCTGCACCCTTTCTATGGTTTCCAAGTCCTTCCTGTAGTGAGGCGACCAGAACTGAGCACAATGCTCCAATGGGGTCTGATCAGGGTCCTATATTGCTGCAACATTACATCTCGGCTCTTAAACTCAGTTCCACAATTGATGAAGGCCAATGCACCCTATGCCTTCTTAACCACAGAGTCAACCTGCGTAGCAGCTTTAAGTGTCTTATGGACTCGGACCCCAAGATCCTCCACACTGCCAAGAGTCTTACCATTAATGCTATATTCTGCCATCATATTTGACCTACCAAAATGAACCACTTCACACTTATCTGGGTTGAACTCCATCTGCCACTTCTCAGCCCAGTTTTGCATCCAATCAATGTCCCACTGTAACCTCTGACAGCCCTCCACACTATCCACAACACCCCCAACCTTTGTGTCATCAGCAAATTTACTAACCCATCCCTCCACTTTCTCATCCAGGTCATTTATAAAAATCACAAAGAGTAAGGGTCCCAGAACAGATCCCTGAGGCACACCATTGGTCACCAGCCTCCATGGAGAATATGACCTGCCAACAACCACTCTTTGCCTTCTGTGGGCAAGCCAGTTCTGGATCCACAAAGCAAGGTCCCTTTGGATCCCATGCCTCCTTACTTTCTCAATAAGCCTTGCATGGGGTACTCTATCAAATGCCTTGCTGAAATCCATATACACTACATCTACTGCTCTAACTCAATCAATGTGTTTAGTCACATCCTCAAAAAAATCATTCAGGCTCGTAAGGCACGATCTGCCTTTGACAAAGCCATGCTGACTATTCCTAATCATATTATGCCTCTCCAAATGTTCATAAATCCTGCCTGTCAGGATCTTCTCCATCAACTTACCAACCACTAGGTTTTTTCTGATATAAAAAGAGTAAAAGAGAGGACCACTGGAAAAGGATGCTGGACAGGTAGTAATGAGGGACATAGAAATGGTGAATGAACTTAAGTATTTTACATCAGTCTTCACTATGGAAGACACTAGCAGTATGCCAGAAATTCGAGTGTTGGGGGCAGAAGAGAGCGTTGTTGCTTTTACTAAGGAAAAGCTTGGCAAGCTGATAAGCCTGAAGATAGATAAGCACCTATACCTGATGGACTACAGCCCAGGGGTTTTTAAGAGGTAGCTGAAGAGATTGTGAAGGTGTCAGCAATGAGCTTTCAAGAATCACTAGATTCTGGAATGCTTCCTGAGCACTGGAAAATTGCAAATGTCACTCTACTCTTTAAGAGAAAGTGGCAGAAGAAAGGAAATTTTTGGCCAGTTAGCCTGACTTCAGTGGTTGGGAAGATGTTGGGGCCTCTTATTAAGGATGAGACTTGGAGGCAATGAGAAAATTAAGGGTAGTCAGCATAGCTCTGTGCATGGTAAGTCGTGTCCAACCAATCCTACGGTGTTTTTAAGTAAGTTAACAGGAAAGTTCATGAAGGCAAGGCAGTGAATGTTGTCTACATGGACTTTAGCAAGGCATTTGACAAGGTCCTGCATGGGAGATTGGCAAGATTGTTCACGTATTAGTCATTCAAGATAAGGTAGTAAATTGGATTAGACATTGGCTTTGTGGGAGAAGCCAGAGAGTGGTAGTAAAGGCATAAATTACATGTATCAGTGTCACAATGGAATAAAGGGAATTACAGAGGCATGAGAGAAGAGGTTGCCCAGGTGGATTGGAGGGGGATATTGGCAGGGATGACGGCAGAGCAGAGATGGCTGAAGTTTCTAGGAATAGTTAAGAAGGCGCAGGGCATGTCCCACAGAGGAGAAAGTTCTCAAATGGCAGGGGTAGGCAACCATGGCTGACAAAGGAAGTTAAGGACTACATAAAAGCCAAGGAAAGGGCATATAAAGTAGCAAAAGTGAGTGGGAAGTTGGATGATTGGGAAACTTTTAAAATCCAATAAAAGGCAACTAAAAAAACTATAAAAAAGAAGATGAAATATGAGGACAGACTAGCCAATAATATAAAGCAGGATACCAAATGTTTTTTCAGTTATATAAAGAGCAAAAGGGAGGTGAGAGTTGATATTGAACCTCTGGAAAATGATGCTGGTGAGGTAGTAACGGGGGACAAAGAAATAGCAGATGAACTTAATGGGTACTTTGCATTTGTCTTCACTGTGGAAGACACTAGCAGTGTGCCAGAGGTCTGTGAGTGTCAGGGAGCAGGAGTGAGTGCCATTGCTATTACAAAGGAAAAAGCACTAACAAACTGAAAGGTCTTAAGGTGGATAAGTCACTTGGAACAGATGAACTACATCCCAGAGTCCTGAGAGAGGTTGCTGAAGAGGTAACAGATGCATTGGTCATGATCTTTCAAAAATCACTTGATTCTGGCATGGTCCTGGATGACTGGAAAATTGCAAATGTCACTCCACTGTTTAAGAAGGGAGGAAGGCAAAAGAAAGACAATTATAGGCCAGTTAGTCTGACCTCAGTGGTTGGGAATATGTTGGAGTCTGTTATTAAGGATAAAGTTTTGAGGTACTTGGAGACTAATGATAAAATAAGTCAGTCAGCATGGTTTCTGTAAAGGTAAATCCTGCCTGACAAATCAGTTAAGAGTTTTTATGGGAATTAACAAGCAGGGTCGTCAAAGGAGAGGTAGTGGATGTCATTTACTTGGATTTTCAGAAGGTGTTTGATAAGGTGCCACACAAGGTAAAATCCTATGACGTTACAGGAAAGATACTGGCATGGATAACAGAATGGCTGACAGGCGGGAGGCAGTGAGTGGGAATATAAGGTACCTTTTCTGGTTGGCTGCTGGTGACTAGTGGTGTTCCTCAGGGGTCAGTATTGGGACCACTGCTTTTCACATAGTTTGTCAATGATTTGGATAATGGAATTGATGGCTTTGTGGCAATGCTTGCGGACGATGCAAAGGTAGGTGGAGGGGTAGGTAGTGCTGAGGAAGCAATGTGATTGCAGGACTTAGACAAATTGGAAGAATGGGCAAAAAAGTGGCAGATGAAATACAGTGTTGGGTAATGTATGATAATGCATTTTAGTAAAAGGAACAATAGTGTGGACTATTATCTAAATGGAGAGAAGGTTCAAACATCAGAAGTACAGAGGGACTTAGGAGTCCTTGTGGAAGACTCCCAGATGTTAATTTACATGTTGAGTCTGTGGTAAAGGCGGCAAATGCAGTGTTGGCATTTATTTCACGGGGAATAGACTATAACTGCAAGTAGATAATGCTGAGCCTTTATAAGACACTAGTCAGGCCGCACTTGAAGTATTGTCAACAGTTATGGGCCCCATATCTCAGAAAGAATGTGTTGTCTTTGGAGAGAGCCCAGAGGTTGTTCACAATCATGATTCTGGGAATGAAGGGGTTAACATATGAGGACCATTTGGCAGCTTTGGGCAGGTACTCTATCCACCATCCACCCTATCTAGTCCTTTCAACATTCCGTAGGTTTCAATGAGATCCCCACTCCCACCCCCGCCCCCCACATTCTTCTAAATTCCAGAGAGTTTGAGTTGAGTGAACTCGGCCTTTAGTCCTTGGAGTAACGGAGGATGAGAGGTGACCTGATAGAGGTGTATAAGCTGATGAGAGGCATTGATCGTGTGGATAGTCAGAGGCTTTTTCCCTGGGCTGAAATGGTTGCCACAAGAGAACACAGTTTTAAGGTGCTGGGGTGTAGGTACAGAGGAGATGTCAGGGGTAAGTTTTTTACTCAGAGTGCGTGGAATGGGCTGCCGGCAACAGTGGTGGAGATGGATACGATAGGGTCTTTTAAGAGACTTTTGGAATAAGTACATGGAGTTTAGAAAAACAGAGGGCTATAGGTAAGCCTACTAATTTCTAAGGTAGGGACATATTTGTCACAACTTTGTGGGCCGAAGGCCTGTATTGTGCTGTAGGTTTTCTATGTTTCTGTGTTAAGACGTGGTGACTGGCAGGAGGTAAAAGTGGAAATAAAGGGGGCCTTTTCTGGTTGGCTGTTGGTGACTAGTGATGTTTCACAGGGATCTGTGTTGGGGCCGCTTCTTTTCACATTGCAGTCACTTATTTGGTAGAAGGAATTGAAGGCTTTCTGGCCAGGTTTGACAGATACGTATACAGGTGGAGGGGGAGGTGGTATTGAGGAAACAGGTTGCCTCATCCTCCCCTAGAATACTTCTTCATCTTTGGGATGCATCTTTCCTGTGTCGGCTGTATTTCTGTCATAAATGCCAGCCATTGCTGTTCTGTCGTCGTCCTTACTAGTGTCCCCTGCCAATCAACTTTGGCCAACTCTACTCTCATAACTCTGTAATTCCCTTTACTCCACTATAATACTAATACATTCGATTTTATCTTCTCCTTCTCAATCTGCACGGTGAATTCTATATTTTGATTACTGCCTCCTAAGGGATCTTGTACCCTAAGCTTCCATATTAAATCTGGAGGCAGTGACTGAAGGGACTTATTTGAGCCGGATGGTGTTCCACATGGATCTGTGTTGGGAACTCTTGTTTGTGATGTATATAAATGACTTAGAACCATAGAACCATAGAAACTACAGCACAGAAACAGGCCTTTGGCCCTTCTTGGCTGTGCCGAACCATTTTCTGCCTAGTCCCACTGACCTGCACACGGACCATATCCCTCCATACACCTCCCATCCATGTATCTGTCCAATTTATTCTTAAATGTTAAAAAAGAACCCGCATTTACCACCTCGTCTGGCAGCTCATTCCATACTCCCACCACTCTCTGTGTGAAGAAGCTCCCCCCTAATGATCCTTTTAAACTTTTCCCCCTTCACCCTTAACCCATGTCCCCTGGTTTTTTTCTCCCCTTGCCTCAGTGGAAAAAGCCTGCTTGCATTCACTCTATCTATACCCATCATAATTTTATATACCTCTATCAAATCTCCCCTCATTCTTCTACGATCCAGGGAATAAAGTCCTAACCTATTCAACCTTTCTCTGTAACTGAGTTTCTCAAGTCCCGGCAACATCCTTGTAAAGCTTCTCTGCACTCTTTCAACCTTATTTATATCCTTCCTGTAATTTGGTGACCAAAACTGAACACAATACTCCAGATTCGGCCTCACCAATGCCTTATACAACCTCATCATAACATTCCAGCTCTTATACTCAATACTTCGATTAATAAAGACCAATGTACCAAAAGCTCTCTTTACGACCCTATCTACCGGTGACGACACTTTTAGGGAATTTTGTATCTGTGTTCCCAGATCCCTCTGTTCCACTGCACTCCTCAGTGCCTTACCATTAACCCTGTATGTTCTACGTTGGTTTGTCCTTCCAACGTGCAATACCTCACACTTGTCAGTATTAAACTCCATCTGCCATTTTTCAGCCCATTTTTCCAGCTGGTCCAAGTCCCTCTGCAGGCTCTGAAAACCTTCCTCACTGTCTACTACACCTCCAATCTTTGTATCATCAGCAAACTTGCTGATCCAATTTACCACATTATCATCCAGATCATTGATATAGATGACAAATAACGATGGACCCAGCACTGATCCCTGTGGCACACCACTAGTCACAGGCCTCCACTCAGAGAAGCAATTTTCTACCACCACTCTCTGGCTTCTTCCATCGAGCCAATGTCTAATCCAATTTACCACCTCTCCATGTATACCTAGCGACTGAATTTTCCTAACTAACCTCCCATGCGGGACCTTGTCAAAGGCGTTACTGAAGTCCATGTAGACAATATTCACTGCCTTCCCTGCATCCACTTTCCTGGTAACCTCCTTGAAAAACTCCAACAGATTGGTCAAACATGACCTACCACGCACAAAGCCATGTTGACTCTCCCTAATAAGCCCCTGTCTATCCAAATGCTTGTAGATTCTGTCTCTTAGTACTCCCTCCAATAACTTACCTACTACTGACGTTAAACTCACCGGCCTATAATTTCCTGGATTACTTTTCGATCCTTTTTTAAACAACGGAACAACATGAGCCACCCTCCAATCCTCCGGCACTTCACCCGTAGACAGCAACATTTTAAATATTTCTGCCAGGGCCCTCGCAATTTCAACACTAGTCTCCTTCAAGGTCCGAGGGAACACTTTGTCAGGTCCCGGGGATTTATCCACTTTAATTTTCCTCAAGACAGCAAACACCTCCTCCTTTTCAATCTGTACAGTTTCCATGGTCTCACTACTTGATTCCCTCAATTCCATAGATTTCATGCCAGCTTCCTTAGTAAATACAGACGCAAAAAACCTATTTAAGATCTCCCCCATTTCCTTTAGTTCCGCACAAAGCCGACCACTCTGATCTTCAAGAGGACCAATTTTATCCCTTACAATCCTTTTGCTCTTAATATACTTGTAAAAGCTCTTTGGATTATCCTTCACTTTGACTGCCAAGGCAACCTCATGTCTTCTTTTTGCTCTCCTGATTTCTTTCTTAAGTATTTTCTTGCACTTCTTATACTCCTCAAGCACCTGATTTACCCCCTGTTTCCTATACATTTCATACAACTCCCTCTTTTTCTTTATCAGAGTTGCAATATCCCTTGAGAACCAAGGTTCCTTATTCCTATTTAATTTGCCTTTAATCCTGACAGGAACATACAAACTCTGCACTCTCAAAATTCCACCTTTGAAGGCTTCCCACCTACCAATCACATCTTTGCCAGAGAACAACCTGTCCCAATCCACGCTTTTTAGATCCTTTCTCATGGATGAAAATGTAGATGGGTGGGTTAGTAAGTTTGCGGATGATAATGAGATTGGTAGATTTGTGGATAGTGTAGAATACTGGCAAAGAACACAGCGCAATATACATCAGTTGCAATATGGGCAGAGAAATGGCAGATGGAGTTTAATCCAAATAAATATGAGGTGTTGCACTTTGGTAAGGCAAATCCAAGGAGACAGTACACTGTTAAGAGCAAGATCCTTAACAGTGTTGCTGGGCAGAGAGATCTTGGGATCCAAGTTCATAGTCCCTTGAAAGTGGATACACAGGTTGATAAGGTGGTTAAGAAGGCTTATAGAATGCTTGCTTTAATTAGTTGAGACACTGAGATCAAAAGTCAAAAGGTTATGTACAACTTTATAAAACTCTGGATCAGCCACATCTGGAGTATTGCATACAGTTCTGGTTACCCCACCATAGGAAGGATGTTGAGGCTTTGGAAGGTGTGCAAAAGAAGTTTACCAGGATGCTGCCTGGTTAAGAGGGTTATGTGATGAGAGGCTGGATAAACTTGGGTTATTTTCTCTGGAGTGGAGGCCAAGAAGAGACCTGATAGAGGTTTATAAGATTATGAGAGGCATAGATAGAGTGGTCAGGAGAATCTGTTTCCCAGGGTTGAAACGTCTAATACCAGAGGGGATGCCATGAAGATGACAGAGGGTTCAAGGGGGATGTGAGGGTTAAGTTTTTCACTCAGAGTCGTAAGTGCCTAGAATGTGCTGCTTGGTATGGTGATGGAGGAAAATACATTAGAGGCTTTTAAGAGATATTTGGATAGGCACATGGATGTAAGGAAGATGGACGGACATGGACATGGTGTAGGTAACAGGGATTAGTGCTTGGGTGTTTTTGATTTGCTTTTTAGCTGATTCAGCAAAACACTGTAGACCAAATGGCCTGTTCCTGTGCTGTAATTCAGAATTACCTTTCCCACAGTGGGCTCAATAACAAGATGCTCTAAAAAGCTATCTCATAGGCATTCTACAAATTTCCTCTCTTGGGATCAAGAACCAACCGTGTTTTTAGTGGTGAATCTGTGGAATTTGTTGCCACAGGCAGCTGTGGAGGCCTAGTTTGTATGTATATTTAAAGCAGAGGTTGATGGATTCTTGATTGGTCAGGGCATGAAGGGGTGTGGAGGAAGGCAGGAGGTTGGGGCTGAGAGGAAAAGTGGATCAACCATGACGAAATGGTGGAGCAGACTCGATGGGCCAAATGCCCTAATTCTGCTCCTACGTCTTATGGATTTTCCCAATCTATCTGCATATTGAAATCCCCCATGATTATCACAAAATCATGCTTTTTACATGCCTTTTCCATGTCCTGTTGTAACTTGTATCCCACATTCTGGCTACTGTTCGGATGCCTGTATATAGCTCCCATCAAGATTTTTTTTACCCTTGCAGTTTCTTAACTCTACCCACAAGGATTTTTACATCTGATTCTAATGTCACCTCTTTCTAAGGATTTAATTTCATTTTTTACCAACAGAACCACCTCACCCTCTCTGCCTACCTGCCTACTTTCTATACCGGGGGGGGGGGGGGGTATTCTTGGAACGTTAAGCTCCCAACTATGATCTTTCAGGCCCAGCTCAAGAGATGCCCACCATATCATACCTGCCAATCTCTAAATGGACCACAAGCTCATCTACCTTATTCCAGTTCCCATCCCCTGCCAAATTAGTTTAAACCCCCCAGCAGCTCTAGCAGACCTGCCCGCAAGGATATTGGTCCCCTGAGGTTCAGGTGTAACTTGTCCCTTTTGTACAAATCACAAAAATCAGTCAAGTATTTATTTGCAAAACAAGGATTAGCATAGATTTTGGGGCATAGGAAATCATTACAATATCAGACTTTGGCTGGAAATTCTCAGTTACAACTGGATTATCTGCACATGATTGGATTGGCTTTATTTGTCTTTAAAGCATCCAGTGAAACGTGCTGAATCAGAATCAGGTTTATTATCTCCGGCATATGACGTGAAATTTGTTAACTTAGCAGCAGCAGTTCAATGCAATACATCATATAGAAGAAAAAATAACAAAATAAAATAATAAAAAAAATAAATAAATGAATTACAGTATACGTATATTGAATGGATTAAAAATCATGCTAAACCCCCCCCCAGAAATACCGTGTATTAAAAAAAAGTGAGGTAGTGTCCAAGGGGTCAATGTCTATTTAGGAATCGGATGGCAGAGGATGTGCTGGTGGGGCAGCCCGCAAGTGTTGCCATGCTTCGAGTGTCTATGTAGCATGCCCACAACTCACTAACTCCACCCCGTACATCTTTAGAATATGGGAGGAGACCAGAGCACCCAGAGGAAACCCAAGCAGTCACAGGGAGAACGAAGAAACTCCTTACAATCAGTGGCAAGGATTGAACCCCAGTTTTACAGCTGGCACTGTAAAGCATTATGCTAACTGCTACGCCACCGTGCCGCCCACGTCCAAATATACCTGAAAAAAAGGTAGTCACACGACTTGCTCCATTCATAGTTATCAAGTATTACCACCCTGAAGTCACAGGTAGTACAGCGGAGTTGGTCACAGGTTCTGTAAATAAAAAAGTCTTTAGAAATTACGCATTCAAAGTAGTTATAATCAATCACAAAGGATTGCACAATTCACATTGAACCATTAGTCTATCTGACCATTTATTGCATTTTACTCTTCAGTTTAAAAAAAATCTTAAGATGCTTTTGGAAATTTTTACTTAATTATACAGTGTGGAATAGGCCCTTCTGTCCCTTCATTCCACGCCATCCTAGCAACCTCTGACTACCCCAATTTAATCCTAACCTAATCACAGGACCACTTACACGACCATTTAACCTACAGAGTATGTCTCTGGACTGTCATGAGGAAACTGGAAAACCCATGCATTCCATAGTGAAGATGTACAGAGACTCCTTACAGAGGACACTGGGACTGAACTCTGAATTCATATGCATATTTATATTTATATATTAAAATGTGCCATAACAAGATGGTGCATCATATTTCTCTCTTATAATGTTTTGTTTTCTTGAATTAAATTATGGGTTAATAATAAAAATATGAGAATGGGTTACCTGTGAGAAGTATTAGTTCCCAGTCCGAGGGGTGCAGAGCTACCACCCAGATAAACTGGGGAACACCTAAAAATAAAGCAACCAGTGTTCAGATCCAAAAATATACAGAAGTAATATTGGACACAAATGGAAATGACATTTCACAGTAGTGTTGCAGTTAGTGCAATGGCTTTACAGCGCCAGTGATGGGGGCTCCATTCCTGTCGCTGTCTGAAAGGAATTTTCAGTTCTCCTTGCGCGTTTCCTCCCACGTTCCAAAGACATATCAGTAAGTTGTGGGCATGGTATGTTGGTATTGAAGTGCGGTGACACTTGCGGGCTGTCCCAGCACATCCTCGGACTGCTTTGACACACGGACAAGAGTAACAGTCAAATATGTTGTGTTTACCCCGAGAAAGACTACAATGACCATGAAACCTTGCGCGGGCACCAGTGCACATGCGTGACGTGCGCATGTGTGTATGTGCGGAATTTTTTTCTACAAGTCATTTTTGGTGATTCTGTTCGGGTGGGGGTGTTAATTACGACTGGAATATAGGTGATAAGTCGCTAATACACCCGATTTTGTTTCTAAAAGGGTTTATCTAATGAATTTGATATTAAACACACAGCGCATATTTTCCTCGCATGAATATAGTGATAAATCAATTATCAGGGGAGGACAGAGGAGCTTGAAGTAAGTGTTGAATGAACTTCCAGTAGAAGTGGTAGAGGCAGGTTCGATATTGTCATTTAAAGAAAAATTGGATACGTATATGGACAAGAAAGGAATGGAGGGTTTTGGGCTGAGTGCAGGTCAGTGGGGCGAGGTGAGAGTAGCGTTCAGCACGGACTAGAAGGGCCGAGATCGCCTGTTACCGTGCTGTAATTGTTATATGGTTATATAAGTCACTTATAAGTCAATAGCATCATAACATTTTAAGTAACGTTTGGATATTAAACACACAGCACATATTTTCCCCGTATGAACATACAAAATCATTGCACCAATATCACTGAATCAGTGGGAGCCCTGGGCTTGTTTCCCTGCAACAAGACGGTCCTATCGAGCGGTGATGGGAGACAGCGATACTCGAAGGGGGCTCCTTATGTCCAGTCTATTCCGCTATTTAGTTTTCATTGCATTCATTGCAGAGATATGTTGGAAATGGAAGCAACGTTTTCAGTGCTTTCGTGGCTATCTCAGGATATTTAGCCTTGACTTTGATCCAGAATGCCAGCAGAGATGTTATGTCAAACATACTTTTCAGCCCGCCGTCATTTGCAAACTCGAGGAGTTGATCTCCTTCCCGCGCTGACATGGATGACATGCGGGTAATGACCTCGCGTGCGTTCAGGTTCAACAGTGCGCATGACAGGTAATGAGGAAAGGTGCAACTGATTCATATCGCCAAATCATATCGTTTCCTCGCGACCCAGTAGCACATGCTTTGCGGCCCGGTGGTTGGGGACTGCTGCTTTAACCTATGACACTAGGAAAGGAAGTAATCTATAAGGCACAATGTTAAAAAAGGAGGCCTTAATTAATATTATTGGAAAGGAAGGGGAGACCAGTAGGGAACGATGGACCTTGCAGGGCCGGAATTTGCATCTTAATAACTCACCCTCTTTGATATTTTTGAGGCTGAGTTCCACCCAACAAACAAGCATATCAATATTCTGATTGAGAATGGAAGTGGTAATAAGCCATGGCTTGAGACCTGTGGCACAAATCCTATGTACTGACAGTAGGGCTGAGGATCTAGATGAAACCTCCCCATACTATTATTTTAGATTCCCTTCCGGCCCAACAAACCCACACCGCCCAATTACACTTACGTAGCCAATTAACCTATGAACCCATACGTCTTCAGAAAGTGGGAGGAAACTGGAGCACATGAAGGAAACACACGCGGCCATGGAGAGAACAGGCAAATTCTTTATAGACAGCGGATATGCTAGCATTGGAGAGGGCCCAGACAATAATAATTCCGGGAAAGAAAGGTATTTGAAGAGTGTTTGATGGCCTCCGGACCTGTACTTGCTGGAGCTTAGAAGAATGGGCGGAGGGGACCTCTAATTGAATCCTATCAAATATTGGAAGGACTAAACAGAGTGGATGTTGAGAGAATATTTCATATAGTAGGACAGCATAGGACCCGAGGGCACCACCTCAGAAGAGAGGGATGTCCATTTACAACAGAGATGAGGAGGAATATCTTTAGCCAAAGAGTAGTGAATCTGTAGAATTCACTGCCACAGATGGCTCTGGAGGCCAAGTTATTGGGTATATTAAAAGCAGAGGTTGATAGGTTATTAATCAGTCAGAGCGTCAAAGGTTACAAGGAGAAGGGAGGAGAATAGGATTGAGAGGGATAATGATTCAGCCACGATGGAATGGCAGAGCAGACATGATAGGTCGAGTGGTCTAATTCTGCTCCGAAGTCTTACTGCTATGTGCTAAATGTCATGGGGATAAACGCATCTATAAACGTACAGTCAAAACACAAAGATTAAGGGATCTATGGCATCCATCAACAATGAAATCATTAATTGAATAGATAATCAAGTTGATTTATTGATGCATTATATGAAAGAACAAAACTTTAACAGTTACAAGGATACCATTCATTTTGGACCAATAAAGATGCAAGTATTACCTCAGTTAAAGGCAAGAGTAGAGAGAGGCATCATCAGGAATAAAAAAAAAATTCAAAAAGCCTGACTGAATACCTGGAGAGCTAAAACATAAAGGGGAGAATATTCTGCCAGAACTTTGCAAAATTCTAATTAGACCACGCATGAAGCATTATACACAATTCCGACAAACTGACAAAATAGAGTAGAAATCGGTCAGATATTATCAATAACTCAAAATGTTAATTCCCTGAAGAAATATGTTATTCATTTTGTTGGAATATAGCAAGGGATGACATGGAAATGGAACGCTGCTGTTCATGGGTAGCAGAAATCAGAATCAGGTTTATTATCACTGGCATATGCACTGAAATTTGTTGCTTTGCAGCAGAAGAGTCTATTGCATTAAAATATTACTATAAATGACAATCAGAAATATATACATATGTATAACTTGGGTAGCATCGAAGCCATGCTATTCAGGAAAAAAATGCTGTGAAACATGGCTAGACACAAACCAAAGTGTGAATTGTTATACTCAGATAGTACTTGCTAAATTCATTATTTAAACCATAAGACCCAGGAGGATAATTAGGCCACCTGGCCCCTTGAGTCTGCGTCGCCATTCAATCACGGCTGATCCTCAGCCCCACTCCCCGGCCTTCTCCCCATAACCTTTGATGCCCATGTCCAATCAAGAGCCTATCAAACTCTGCCTTAAATACACCAAACAAACTGGCCTCAACAGCTGCCCGAGGTAACAAATTCACCACCCTCTGGCTAAAGAAATTTCTTTGCATCTCTGTTTTAAGTGGATGCCCCTTTGTCCTGAGGCGGTGGTCTCTTGTCCTAGACTCCCCCGCCATGAGAACATCCTTTCCAACATCTACTCTTTCTAGGTCTTTCAACATTCAAAAGGTTTCAATGAGATCCCCACCCCACCCCACCCAGCCTTCTAAATTCCAGTGAGTACAGACCCACAGCTATTAAACATTTCTTGTATGATAACCCCTTCATTCCTAGAATCATCCTTTGGAGCCTCCTCTGAACCTTCTCTAAGGCCAGCACATCTTTTCTTAGATGAGGAGCCCAACACTGTTCACAATACTCAATACGAGGCCACACCAGTGCCTTATCTGCTGAAGACCCGTGAGCCTGTCTTCAGAGCAGGCGACAAGGCAGCCCTAACAACAGCGAGGACCAAACTGTCCCGGGCCATCAGAGAGACAAAGTGTGCACACGCCCAGTGAATCCACAGCCACTTCCAGGACACGGCACGCGGCGCATGTGGAAGGGCATTCAGGACACCACCAACTACAAGACAACACCACCTGCCTGTGCTGGTGATGCCTCCCTCCCAGATGCATTGAATAACTTCTACGCTCGTTTTGAGGCGGAAAATGACGTGGCAGCGAGGAAGACCACCCCTCCTCCAAACGATCAGGTGCTGTGTCTTACCGTAGCCGATGTGAGGAAAACCCTGTACAGGGTCAACCCATGGAAGGCTGCTGGACTAGACAATATTCCTGGCAGAGTGCTTACAGGATGTGCAGACCAGCTAGCTGAGATCCTCACTGACATCTTCAACATCTCCCTGAGCAGCGCTGTCGTTCCTATGTGCTTCAAGGCCGCCACCATCGTCCCCGTGCCAAAGAAGTCTTCAGTGTCCTGCCTCAACGACTACCGTCCCATCGCACTCACATCCATCATAATGAAGTGTTTCGAGAGGCTCGTCATGAGACACATCAAGACCCTGCTGCCCCCCTCACAGGACCCTTGCAGTTCTCGTACCGTCCCAACCGTTCAACAGACGACGCCACTGCCATCACCCTCCACCTGGACAAAAAAGACACGTACGTTCGAATGCTGTTCATAGACTTCAGTTCAGCATTCAACGCAATCATTCCTCAGAAACTGATTGGAAAGCTGAGCCTACTGGGCCTGAACACCTCCTTCTGCAATTGGATCCTAGACTTCCTGACTGGGAGACCTCAGTCAGTCCGGATTGGAAGCAGCATCTCCAACACCATCACGCTGAGCACGGGGTCCCCCAGGGCTGTGTGCTCAGTCCACTGCTGTTCACTCTGCTGACCCACGACTGTGCTGCAACACACAGCTCGAACCACATCATCAAGTTCGCCGACGACACGACTGTGGTGGGTCTCATCAGCAAGAACGATGAGTCAGCATACAGAGAGGAGGTGCAGCGGCTAACAGACTGGTGCAGAGCCAACAACCTGTCTCTGAATGTGAACAAAAGAGATGGCTGTTGACTTCAGGAGAGCACGGAGCGATCACTCTCCGCTGAACACTGACAGCTCCTCCGTAGAGATTGTTAAGAGCACCAAATTTCTTGGTGTTTACCTGGCGGAGAATCTCACCTGGTCCCTCAACACCAGCTCCATAGCAAAGAAAGCCCAGCAGCGTCTCTACTTTCTACGAAGGCTGAGAAAAGTTCATCTCCCACCCCCCTATCCTCACCACATTCTACAGAGGTTGTACTGAGAGCATCCTGAGCAGCTGCATCACTGCCTGGTTCGAAAATTGCACCATCTCGGATCACAAGACCCTGCAGCGGATAGTGAGGTCAGCTGAGAAGATCATCGGGGTCTCTCTTCCCGCCATTACAGACACTTACACCACACGCTGCATCCGTAAAGCAAACAGCATTATGAAGGACCCCACGCACCTCTCATACAAACTCTTCTCCCTCCTGCCATCTGGCAAAAGGCACCAAAGTACTCGGGCTCTCACGATCAGACTATGTAACAGTTTCTTCCCCCAAGCCATCAGACTCTTCAATACCCAGAGCCTGGACTGACACCAACCTCTACTGTGAATATTGTCTTGTTTATTATTTATTGTAATGCCTGCACTGTTTTGTGCACTTTATGCAGTCCTGGGTAGGTCTGCAGTCTAGTGTAGTTTTGCGCTGTTTTACATAGTTCAGTGTAGTTCTTGTATTGTTCATGTAGCACCATGGTCCTGAAAACCGTTGTCTCATTTTTACTGTGTACTGTACCAGCAGTTATGGTCGAAATGACAATAAAAAGTGACTTGACTTATAAAGCCTCAGCACCACATCCCTGCTATTGTATTCTAGACCTCTTGAAATGAATGCTAACATGGCATTTGCCTTCCTCACCACTGAGTCAACCTGCATGTTAATCTTTTGGGTGCTCTGCACAAGGACTCCCAAGTCCCTTTGCATCTCAGATTTTTGGATTTTCTCCCCATTTAGAAAATAACCTGCACATTTATTTTTACTACCAAATTGCATGACCATGCATTTTCCAACATTGTATTTCATTTGCCACTTCCTTGTCCATTCTCCTGATCTGTCTAGGTCCTTTTGCAGCCTACCTGTTTCCTCAACACTACCTGCCCCTCCACCAATCTTCGTATCATCTGCAAACTTGGCAACAGAGCCATCTATTCCATCGTCTAAAACACTTATATACAGCATAAAAAGAAGTGGTCCCAACACCACCCCTGCCGAACACCACTAGTCACTGGCAGCCAACCAGAAAAGGATCCTTTTATTCCAACTTGCTGCCTCCTACCAATTAGCCAATGCTCTAACCGTGCCAGTAACTTCCCTGTAATACCATGGGCTCTTAACTTGGTAGTCAGCCTGATGTGTGGCACCTTGTCAAAGGCCTTCTGGAAGCCCAAATATCCAACATCCACTGCATCCCCTTTATCTATCCCACCTGTAATCTCCTCAAAGAATTCCAACAGGTTCATCAGGCAGGATTTTCCTTGAAGGAAACCTTGCTGATTTTGTCCTATCTTGTCTTGCCTCACCAAGTACTCCATAACCTCACCCTTAATAATTGACTGTAGCGTCTTCCCAACCACTGAGATCAGGCTAACTGGTCTATAATTTCCTTTCTGCTGCCTTCTTCCTTTCTTGAAGAGTGGAGTGACATTTGCAATTTTCCAGTCCTCCGACACCATGCCAGAGTCTAATGATTCTTGAAAGATCATTACTAATGCCTTCACAATTTCTACCACTACCTCTTTCAGAACCCTAGGGTGCAGCTCATCTGGTTCTGGTGGCTTACGCACCGTGGTACGTTGTGGTACATATACGTACCAATGACATAGGTAGGAAAAGGGAAGAGGTCCTGAAAGGAGAATATAGGGAGTTAGAAAGGGAGTTGAGAAAAAGGACTACAAAGGTAGTAATCTCGGGATTACTGCCTGTGCCACGCGACAGTGAGAGTAGGAATGCAATGAGGTGGAGGATAAATGCGTGGCTGAGAGATTGGAGCAGGGGGCAGGGATTCAAGTTTTTGGATCATTAGGACCTCTTTTGGCGCAGGTGTGACCTGTACAAAAAGGACCGGTTACACTTGAATCCTCGGGGGACCAATATCCTGGCAGGGAGATTTGCGAGGGCTACTGAGGTGACTTTGAACTAGAATGGTTGCGGGGGGGGGGGGCTGGTGGGAATCAAATTAAAGAGACTAGGAGAGAGGAGGTTAGTTCACAACAGGGGGATGGGAACAAGTGCACAAAGACAGAGGGGTGTAAAATGAGGGTAGAAGCAAAAAGTAGTAAGGTAAAAAGTAAAAGTGGCAGGCTGGCAAATCCAGGGCAAAAATCAAGAAGGACCACTTTTCAACATAATTGTACAAGGGCTAGAAGTGTTGTGAAAGCAAGCCTGAAGGCTTTGTGAGTCAATGCAAGGAGCATTCATAACAAGGTGGATGAATTAAAAGTGCAGATTGTTATTAATGAATATGATATAGTTGGGATCACAGAGAGATGGCTCCAGGGTGACCAAGGATGGGAGCTCAACATTCAGGGATATTCAATATTCAGGAGAGATAGACATGAAAGAAAAGGAGGAGGGGTAGCATTGCTGGTTAGAGAGGAGATTAACGCAATAGAAAGGAAGGACATTAGCTGGGAGGATGTGGAATCGACATGGGTAGAGCTGTATAACACTAAGAAAATGGCAGAAAATGCTGGTGGGAGTTGTGTACAGGCCACCTAACAGTAGTAGTGAGGTTGGGGATGGCATTAAACAGGAAATTAGAAATGCGTGCAATAAAGGAACAGCAGTTATAATGGGTGACTTCAATCTACATATAGATTGGGTGAACCAAATTGGTAAGGGTGCTGAGGAAGAGGATTTCTTGGAATGTATGCGGGATGGTTTTTTGAACCAACATGTCGAGGAACCAACTAGAGAGCAGGCTATTCTGGACTGGGTTTTGAGCAATGAGGAAGGGTTAATTAGCAATCTTGTCGTGAGAGGCCCTTTGGGTAAGAGTGACCATAATATGGTGGAATTCTTCATTAAGATGGAGAGTGACATAGTTAATTCAGAAACAAAGATTCTGAACTTAAAGAGGGGTAACTTTGAAGGTATGAGACGTGAATTAGCTAAGATAGACTGGCAAATGACACTTAAAGGATTGACGGTGGATATGCGATGGCAAGCATTTAAAGATCGCATGGATGAACTACAACAATTGTTCACCCCAGTTTGGCAAAAGAATAAATCAGGGAAGGTAGTGCACCCATGGCAGACAAGGGAAATTAGGGATAGTATCAATTCCAAAGGAGAAGCATACAGGTTAGCCAGAAAAAGCGGCTCACCTGAGGACTGGGAGAAATTCAGCAGAGGAGGACAAAGGGCTTAATTAGGAAAGGGAAAAAAAGATTATGAGAGAAAACTGGCGGGGAACATAAAAACTGACTGTAAAAGCTTTTATAGATATGTGAAAAGAAAGAGATTGGTCAAGACAAATGTAGGTCCCCTACAGACAGAAACAGGTGAATTGATTATGGGGAGCAAGGACATGGCAGACCAATTGAATAATTAATTTGGTTCTGTCTTCACTAAGGAGGACATAAATAATCTTCCGAAAATAGTAAGGGACAGAGGGTCCAGTGAGATGGAGGAACTCAGGGAAATACATGTTAGTAGGGAAGTGGTGTTAGGTAAATTGAAGGGATTAATGGCAGATAAATCCCCAGGGTCAGATGGTCTGCATCCCAGAGTGCTTAAGGAAGTAGCCCAAGAAATAGTGGATGCATTAGTGATAATTTTTCAAAACTCTTTAGATTCTGGACTAGTTCCTGAGGATTGGAGGGTGGCTAAAGTAACCCCGCCTTTTAAAAAAGGAGGGAGATAGAAACCAGGGAATTATAGACCGGTTAGCCTAACGTCGGTGGTGGGGAAAATGCTAGAGTCAGTTATCAAAGATGTGATAACAGCACATTTGAAATGCGGCGAAATCATCGGACAAAGTCAGCATGGATTTGTGAAAGGAAAATCATGTCTGACGAATCTCATAGAATTTGTTGAGGATGTAACTAGTAGAGTGGTTAGGGGAGAACCAGTGGATGTGGTATATTTGGATTTTCAAAAGGCTTTTGACATGGTCCCACACAGGAGATTAGTGTGCAAACTTAAAGCACACAGTATAGGGGATAAGGTATTGATGTGGATAGAGAACTGGTTGGCAGACAGGAAGCAAAGAGTGGGAATAAGCAGGACCTTTTCAGAATGGCAGGCAGTGACTAGTGAGGTACTGCAAGGCTCAGTGCTGGGACCCCATTTGTTTACAATATATATTAATGACTTGGATGAGGGAATTAAATGCAGCATCTCCAAGTCTGCAGATGACACGAAGCTGGGCGGCAGTGTTAGCTGTGAGGAGGATGCTAAGAGGATGCAGGGTGACTTGGATAGGTTAGGTGAGTGGGCAAATTCATGGCAGATGCAATTTGATGTGGATAAATGTGAGGTTATCCACTTCGGTGGCAAAAGCAGGAAAACAGATTATTATCTGAATGGTGGCCGATTAGGAAAAGGGGAGGTGCAACGAGACCTGGGTGTCATTATACACCAGTTATTGAAAGTGGGCATGCAGGTACAGCAGGTGGTGAAAAAGGCGAATGGTATGCTGGCATTCATAGCAAGAGGATTCGAGTACAGGAGCAGGGAGGTACTACTGCAGTTGTACAAGGCCTTGGTGAGACCACACCTGGAGTATTGTGTGCAGTTTTGGTCCCCTAATCTGAGGAAAGACATTCTTGCCATAGAGGGAGTACAAAGAAGGTTCACCAGATTGATTCCTGGGATGGCAGGACTTTCATATGATGAAAGACTGGATCGACTAGGCTTATACTCTCTGGAATTTAGAGGATTGAGGGGGGATCTTATTGAAACGTATAAAATCCTAAAGGGATTGGACAGGCTAGATGCAGGAAGATTGTTCCCGATGTTGGGGAAGTCCAGAACGAGGGGTCACAGTTTGAGGATAAAGGGGAAGCCTTTTAGGACCGAGATTAGGAAAAACTTCTTCACACTGAGAGTGGTGAATCTGTGGAATTCTCTGCCACAGGAAACAGTTGAGGCCAGTTCACTGGCTATATTTAAGAGGGAGTTAGATATGGCCCTTGTGGCTAAAGGAATCAGGGGGTATGGAGGGAAGGCTGGTACAGGGTTCTGAGTTGGATGATCAGCCATGATCATACTGAATGGCGTTGCAGGCTCAAAGGGCCGAATGGCCTACTCCTGCATCTATATTCTATGTTTCTATGTTTAGGTCTTTCAGCTTTTTGAGCACCTTCTCTCTTGTAATAGTAACTGCACTCACTTCTCTTCCCCCACACTCTTTAACAGCTGGCACACTGCTAGTCTCTTCCACAGTGAAGACTGGTGCAAAGTACTCATTTAGTTCATCTGCCATCTCCTTGTCCCCCGTTATAATTTCTAGTGGTCCGATATCCACTCTCGTCTCTTATATTTCTTATATACTTGAAAAAGCTTTTTCAATCCACCTTGATAAATGCTTAGATTGGCAGAGTTTTGTTCCTAATGCTTGTCAATATGTATGGAGGGAAGCACTATTGGAGCTGAATGCTCCATGGCCATTCTGCAGTAACAACATGATCACTGACCAGAGCTTTGAAACTTTGAGGCTTATCAATTATTTTTAATTAGCCACAGGGCACAGCATCTTCAAACAATAAGTGTTTATTATCTTCACATTTACACTGCTGTAATTACATCAATTTATCGCTAGTGTGTCTAGGAACAGCACCTGTATGTGTGGCATTAGAGATAGAATGAAACCTGTTCTCTGAAGAGAAGCAGCATACATTTCAAATATACTAATGTCCCTAGACCACTCTGATGACAAGATACACAAAATGCAGAAAGTGACAGAGTTCATTTCTAGGTCGGTTTGAGGTAGTTGGAACTTCTGGAGCAGCTCGCGAGAGTTAAATTTATTCTCAGCAATGCAGCACTTGGAAGAGAATAACAATCTAGATGTCACACTCCAGGCTTCTATTTACTGATGTTTACTGAAACGCACGCTTGTGTTCTCACTGGAGAATATCAGAACTGGTTTTGGAGTTATTCCTTGTATTTGTTGCCTAACATCAGTAAACACAGAGTCTTAGAACAGCACAGCACAGCACAGGCCCTTCACTGCACAATGCTGTGCAAACCACTTAACCTGCTCCAAGATCAATCTGACCCATTCCTCCTGCAAAGCCCGCCATCTTTCTATCATCCATGTACCTACCTAAGAGTTTCATAAATGTCTCCAAAAAGATGAATAGTTACTTAAATTGAACAGAAAACTGCGAGGATGTTTATACAAGAGATTGAAGTAACATATTCAATGTAGCACAAACTGAAACGTGGCTTATAGTTGGATAGTTGAGAATATGGTCATATGGAAATATGCCAAAAGAAAAGCCAGTTATGCACTTCAACCTGGAGAAGTGTGATGTGATTCACTTTGGAAGGTCTAATTTGAAGGCAGGAAACAGGATTAATGGCAGGATTCTTCATAGTGTGGAGGAACAGAGGAATCTTGAACATTGTCCATGTCTATTGATCCCTCAAAATTGCCGCACAAGTTGATAGGGTGGTTAAAAAGGTTTATGGTGTGTTGGCTTTCACTAGTCAGGAGAATAAGTTCAAGAACCGCGAGGTAATGTTGCAGCTTTGAAACCCTGGTGAGACCACATGGAGTACTGTGGTCAGTTCTGGTCGACTCATCACAGGAAGGATGTAGAAGCTTCAGAAAGGCTGCAGAGGAGGTTTACAAGGATGCTGCCTGGATTAGAGAGCATGTCTTATTAAGATAGGTTGAGCAAGCTAGGGCTTTTCTCTTGGACCAAAGGGGGATGAGGGGTGACTTGATAGAGGTGTACAAGATGGAAAGAGGCTTTTTCCCAGGGTGGAAATGGCTCATACAAGAGGGCCTAATTTTAAGGTGTCTGCAGGAAACTATAGGGGTGATGTCAGAGGTAAGTTTCTTTTTTACACAGGGAGTGTGGTACATGCTGACAGGGGTGGTGATAGATGCAGATATATTAGGGACATTTAAGGAACTTTTAGATAAGTACATGGATGGTAGAAAAACTGATGGTTATGTAGGAGAGAAGAGTTAGATTGATCTTAGAGTAGGTTAAAAGGTTGGCACAGCATTGTGGGCTGAAGGGCCTGTATGTACTCCCACCCTATAATTTTGGGTTATCTCCTCTGTTGGGTGCATATATTGTGAACTTGGGCATTAGAAGGGCAAGATATCCCAACTCTCTGCTTTCTATTAGTTAACCAATCCTCTACTCATGCTAATCTGCTGCATGTAGAGGGATATTCTACTAATGCAATATAAAAGGGTAAAATATTATCAAGTTGTTGGGCAAGTTTCCAATATATAATTAAAAGCAAGAATTTTTTTCTTTCATATTATTGTGGTCTATTCAGCAGAAAAAGTGGGTGAAGTGACCAGGAATAAACAGGCTGACATTAAGCAGTTTGAACAGAACTGTATCAATCAGAATTAAACAATTAACATTTAACCATTGCCACCTATGATTACCAACATTAAATCTGTATATAGAATGTAATAGAAACCATAGAAACCATAGAAAAACTACAGCACAGAAACAGGCCTTTTGGCCTTTCTTAAAATCTTTAAACTTACTTTGTACCTTTGGCCCTCTGACCTACACAATTTGTTACTGCTCCTGGGCTTGACATCTGAAAACAACATAAAACAATGAGTGATGTTTCAACTGATAGAAATAATAAAAATCTAAACTAAACATTATTAAAAATTTTTTCCAGCATTGGAATGAACACAAAATGGGTCTAAACCTAGAACATCTGTAAATGTCCACTTAATGCCACCAGCAAAAGCATATTTTGACATATTTTAGTATTTTCATGCTGAATTTTGTGAATTCATAGGAAAGACAACTTGCAACATGAGATTCTGCAGATACTGGAAATCACAAGCAAAAAAATGCAGGAGAAACTCAGCACGTCAGGTAGCATCTATGGAGAGGAATACAGAGCCGATGCTTTGGGCCGAGATCCTTCAACAGGATCTGATGAAGAGTGGCCCTGACAAAGGCTCTAGGCCTGAAATGTCGGTTCTTTATTCTTCTCTGTAGATCAAGCATTCCCAACCTTTTCTGTGTCACAGACCAATACCACTAAGTAAGGGTCCGTCGCCCCTACGTTAGGAACTCCTGCTATAGATGCACCTACATAGAACATAGATCATAGAATAGTACAGCACAGTACACCCTCAAACCCTGCCTCCCACATAACCCCCCACCTTAAATTCCTCCATATACCTGTCTAGTAGTCTCTTAAATTTCACTAATGTATCTGCCTCCAAGCAGTGCATTTCACGCACCAACCACTCTCTGAGTAAAAAACCTTCCTCTAATATCCCCCTTGAACTTCTCACCCCTTACCTTAAAGCCATGTCCTCTTGTATTGAGCAGTGGTGCCCTGGGGAAGAGGGGCTGGCTATCCACTCTATCTATTCCTTTTAATATCTTGTACACCTCTGTCATGTCTCCTCGCATCCTCCTTCTCTCCAAAGAGTAAAGCCCTAGCTCCCTTAATCTCTGATCATAATCCATACTCTCTAAACCAGGCAGCATCCTAGTAAATCTCCTCTGTACCCTTTCCAGTGCTTCCACATCCTTCCTATAGTGAGGCGACCGGAAATGGACCCAGTACTCCAAGTGTGGCCTAACCAGAGTTTTATAGAGCCGCTCCATTACCTCGCGACTCTTAAACTCTATCCCCCGACTTATGAAAGCTAACACTCCATAAGCTTTCTTAACTACCCTATCCACCTGTGAGGCAACTTTCAGGGATCTGTGGACATGTACCCCCAGATCCCTCTCTTCCTCCACACTACCAAGTATCCTGCCATTTACTTTGTACTGTGCCTTGGAGTTTGTCCTTCCAAAGTGTACCACCTCACACTTCTCTGGGTTGAACTCCATCTACCACTTCTCAGCCCACTTCTGCATCCTATCAATGTCTCTCTGCAATCTTCGACAATCCTCTACACTATCCAGAACACCACCAACTTTTGTGTCGTCTGCAAACTTGCCAACCCACCCTTCTACCCCCACATCCAGGTCGTTAATAAAAATCACGAAAAGTAGAGGTCCCAGAACAGATCCTTGTGGGACACCACTAGTCACAAAACTCCAATCTGAATGTACTCCCACCACCACCACCCTCTGCCTTCTGCAGGCAAGCCAATTCTGAATCCACCTGGCCAAATTTCCCTGGATTCCATGCCTTCTGACTTTCTGAGTAAGCCTACCGTGTGGAACCTTGTCAAATGCCTTACTAAAATCCATATAGATCACATCCACTGCACTACCCTCATCTATATGCCTGGTCACCTCCTCAAAGAACTCTATCAGGCTTGTTAGACATGATCTGCCCTTCACAAAGCCATGCCGACTGTCCCTGATCAGACCATGATTCTCTAAATGGGAATAGATCCTATCTCTAAGAATATTTTCCAACAGCTTTCCCACCACAGATGTAAGGCTCACTGTTCTATAATTACCCGGACTATCCCTACTACCTTTTTTGAATAAGAGGACAACATTCGCCTCCCTCCAATCCTCCGGTACCATTCCCATGGACAACGAGGACATAAAGATCCGAGCCAGAGGCTCAGCAATCTCTTCCCTTGCCTCGTGGAGCAGCCTGGGGAGTATTCCGTCAGGCCCTGGGGACTTATCTGTCCTAATGTATTTTAACAATTCCAACACCTGCTCTCCCCTAATATCAACATGCTCCAGAACATCAACCTTACTCACATTGTCCTCACCGCCATCAAGTTCCCTCTCATTGGTGAATACTGAAGAGAAGTATTCATTGAGGACCTCGCTCACTTCCACAGCCTCCAGGCACATCTTCCCAACTTTATCTCTAATCGGTCCTACCTTCACTCCTGTCATCCTTTTGTTCTTCACATAATTGAAGAATGCCTTGGGGTTTTCCTTTACCCTACTCGCCAAGGCCTTCTCATGCCTTCTTCTTGCTCTTCTCAGCCCCTTCTTAATCTCCTTTCTTGCTTCCCTATATTCCTCAATAGACCCATCTGATCCTTGCTTCCTAAACCTCATGTATGCTGCCTTCTTCCACCTGACTAGATTTTCCACCTCACTTGTCACCCATGGTTCCTTCACCCTACCATTCTTTATCTTCCTCACCAGGACAAATTTATCTCTGACATCCCGCAAGAGATCCCTGAACATCGACCACATGTCCACAGTACATTTCCCTGCAAAAACGTCATCTTAATTCACACCCGCAAGTTCTATCCTTATAACCTCATAATTTTCCCTTCCCCAATTAAAAATTTTCCTGTCCTCTCTGATTCTATCCTTTTCCATGATAATGCTAAAGGCCAGGGAGGGTGGTCATTGTCCCCCAGATGCTCACCCACTGAGAGATCTGTGACCTGACCCGGTTCATTACCTAGTACTAGATCTAGTATGGCATTCCCCCTAGTCGGCCTGTCAACATACTGTGACAGGAATTCCTCCTGGACACATTTAACAAACTCTGCCCCATCCAAACCCTTGGAACTAATCAGGTGCCAATCAATATCAAGGATGTTAAAGTCACCCATGATAACAACCTTGTTATTTTCGCACCTTTCCAAAATCTGCCTCCCAATCTGCTCCTCGGTATCTCTGCTGCGACCAGGGGACCTATAGAATACCCCCAATAGAGTAACTGCTCCCTTCCTGTTCATGACTTCTAACCATACTGACTCAAAAGAGGATCCTGCTACATTACCCACCCTTTCTGTAGCTGTAACAGTATCCCTGACCAGTAATGCCACCCCTCCTCCCCTTCCCCCACTCTCTATCCCTTTTAAAGCACTGAAATCCAGGAATATTGAGAATCCATTCCTGCCCTGGTTCCAGCCAAGTCTCTGTAATGGCCACCACATCATAATTCCATGTATCTCAGTTCATCACCTTTGTTCCTGATGCTTCTTGCATTGAGGTACACACACTTCAGCCCTTCTACCTTACTGTCTTTACACCCTTTATTTTGCTTCTCTTTCCTCAAAGCCTCTCTGTATGTTAGATCTGGCTTTACTCCATGCACTTCTTTCACTGCTCTATCGCTCTATTCACCTGACCTGCTGAATTTCATTTCTATATTGGATTTTGAATTTATTATGTTGCATTTAATTGCAACTATCAACCATGCAATGCTGGTAGAGGCAGCTACAGTAGAGGTGTTGTACTGGTCTATTTTCAATTACGCGCCGAAGAATGAATTAACTACAGCTTGCATAGCTTGCTGCACTCACATCTCTTTTGAATGCTTATAGCAAATGGTTACATAACACAAGCTTCTCTGCAACTTTGCTAACATATTCTAATGTTTGCTAACCCTTTTAATGAATAGTTTATATCTGTTTAGTCCTGCTGTTTAAATGTGAATTTACATGGCTGCATGACCCTTCAGAAGGACATAAGCTTTAAACCTTAGTCATTATATTCTTAAGCCAGTGTGCTATCAGTACTAATTCATTACATGCAATACTTAACAAAGAATATGGCAAAGTTTACACACCACAGTGCAAATTTGTATCTAAATTCAACGGTGTAAATGTGTTTTTATTTCCCTCCATGCGTTCATCTAGCTTCAAACATCATTGATGCGAAAGTCAGTTTGTGATAATCAACCAAGTATTTATTTTAAACTAAAATTAAATCCACGTGCAGTTTAGTAGTAGTAAGCCACTTCGTATTTTGTTCAATTGAAATTCTATTGTGCTCCCAAAGATTGGGTTCCCTGTCATGCTCGAGGTAGGTTTCTCGCCTAGAAACTAGGCGTGGTTTAAAGAATTTTGCATGTGCTATTTTTGGTAGTTGCGAATCCATCAGAAATTGATTGAGTCTGTTCAAACCCACTGTTATGTTTGACTTTGAGTCAGCAACTGGCTCGCTGGCAGTCTGGTTTGAATCAGAACCAAAAATTAATGGGTATTGTATTCTAGGAGGAAATCTCAAATAGCTAGAACATGTACTGGAAAAGCATAGAGCAGGGGTCCCCAACCTTTTTTGCACTGCGGACTAGTTTAATATTGACAATATTCTTGCGGACTGGCCGACCGGGGGGAGGGAGGTGTTAATCACACCCGGAATATAGGTGATAAGTCAACTATAAGTCACTTATAAGTGGCTAATACACTCAATTTCGTTTCTAAAAGGGTTTACCTAACGAATTTAATATTAAACACACAGCGCATATTTTCCTCGCATGAATATAGGGATATTTTAAGTAACGTTTGGATATTAAGCACACAGCACATATTTTCTCCGTATGAACATATAAAATCATTGCAACACACCAATATCGCTGAATCAGTGGGAGCCCTGGGTTTGTTTTCCTGCAACAAGACGGTCCTATCGAGGGGTGATGGGAGATAGTGATACTCGAAGGGGGTTCCTTTTGTCCAGTCTATTCTGTAATTTAGTTTTTGTTGCATTCATTGCAGAAAACCCCACTTCGCAGTGATATGACGCTGGAAATGGAAGCAACGTTTTCGTGGCTATCTCAGGATATTCAGCCTTGACTTTGTTCCAGAATGCCAGCAGAGATGTTATGTCAAACATACTTTTCACCCCACTGTCATTTGCAAGCTCGAGGAGTTGAACTTCTTCCTGCGCTGACATGGATGATTCACCGGGGAGGAGCTGCAGCTTCTCCCAGCAGTTCACGGCACATGTCCTTGGCAGCAGGCAGAATCAATTCTTCACCTACAGCGAAAGGCTTCTCAGCCTTAGCAAGCAACACACATAAAAGTTGCTGGTGAACGCAGCAGGCCAGGCAGCATCTCTAGGAAGAGGCACAGTCGACGTTTCAGGCCGAGACCCTTCGTCAGGACTAACTGAAGGAAGAGTGAGTAAGGGATTTGGAAGTTGGAGGGAGAGGGGGAGATCCAAAATGATAGGAGAAGACAGGAGGGGGAGGGATGGAGCCAAGAGCTGGACAGGTGATAGGCAAAAGGGATACAAGAGGATCATGGGACAGGAGGTCCGGGAAGAAAGACAGGTGGGGGGAGGGGGGACCCAGAGGATGAGCAAGGGGTATATTCAGAGGGACAGAGGGAGGAAAAGGAGAGTGAGAGAAAGAATGTGTGTATAAAAATAAGTAACAGATGAGATACGAGGGGGAGGTGGGGCATTAGCGGAAGGTAGAGAAGTCGATGTTCATGCCATCAGGTTGGAGGCTACCCAGACGGAATATAAGGTGTTGTTCCTCCAACCTGAGTGTGGCTTCATTTTTACAGTAGAGGAGGCCGTGGATAGACATGTCAGAATGGGAATGGGATGTGAAATTAAAATGTGTGGCCACTGGGAGATCCTGCTTTCTCTGGCGGACAGAGCGTAGGTGTTCAGCAAAGCGGTCTCCCAGTCTGCGTCGGGTCTCGCCAATATATAAAAGGCCACATCGGGAGCACCAGACGCAGCATATCACCCCAGCCGACTCACAGGTGAAGTGTTGCCTCACCTGGAAGGACTGTTTGGTTCCCTGAATGGTGGTAAGGGAGGAAGTGTAAGGGCATGCGTAGCACTTGTTCCGCTTACACGGATAAGTGCCAGGAGGGAGATCAGTGGGGAGGGATGGGGGGGACGAATGGACAAGGGGGTTGCGTAGGGAGCGATCCCTGCGGAATGCAGAGGGGGGGGGGGAGGGAAAGATGTGCTTAGTGGTGGGATCCCATTGGAGGTGGCGGAAGTTACGGAGAATAATATGTTGGGCCCGGAGGCTGGTGGGGTGGTAGGTGAGGACCAGGGGAACCCTATTCCTAGTGGGGTGGCGGGAGGATGGAGTGAGAGCAGATGTACGTGAAATGGGGGAGATGCTTCATCTTTACAGTAGAGGAGGCCGTGGATAGACATGTCAGAATGGGAATGGGAATTAGCCTTAGCAATACGGCTAGCCACTAAGTACGACGCTCTCAGAGCAGCAGCATTTGTGGAGGTGGTGGCTCTCAGCACTTGCTTCTGTCCCACTTGCTCACGTTTTTTCTGCTCAAAAAACTCAGTTGGGTTTGTCTTTAAGTGCAGGGTGCTTGGACTCAAGGTGCCGAAGCAGTTTTGAGGGCTTCATTGCCTCATTAAACAACTTGTCTCCACATATCACACACAGGGGCCTTGAAGCGTGCGAGTCACTGGTTGCAAAAAGCCATATTTTATGTATGAGTCGTTGTATTTTCTGTTGAAGGAAGCTTTCTTTTTTTTTTGCGGTCTCGGCCTCAGCTGTCTGCGTTATCATCATCGTTAGGCCTTTTATGTCCCCTATCATCTCTTCCAAAGAAACTCTCAAGTGACGTTTGTTTCTTACTGATTGAGTAGTTGTAGGTTAATGACCGACTGATGACTTTGTGTGCGTTCCAGTTCAACACTGAGCATGACAGGGAATGAGGAAAGGTGCAGCTGACTTATATCGTTTCATATCCCCAAATCATATCGTTTCCTCATGGCCTGGTAGCACACGCTTTGCGGCCCAGTGGTTGGGGACCACTGGAAGAGAATCCTGAAAATGATCCCAGGAATGAAGAGGTTAACATATGAAGAGCTTTAGGACTGTGCTCGCAGGAGTTTAGAAAAATGAGAGGGGACCTCATTGAAGTCGATCAAATATTGAAAGGTCTGGATAGAGTGGATGTGGGGAGGTGCAAGGCACTCCAGGACCAGAGGGCACAGCCTCAGAATTGAGGGGCAATCATTTAGAACAGAGGTGAGGAATAATTTCTAAAAAATTGCGACTCCATGGAATTCATTGCCATAGATGGCTGTGAAGTCCAAGACATTGGGAATAAAAGGATCCTTTTCTGGTTGGCTGCCAGTGACTAGTGGTGTTCCGCAGAGGTCGGTGTTGAGACCGATTCTTTTTATGCTGTAGATGATGGAATAGATGACTTTGTTGCCGAGTTTGCAGATGATACGAAGAATGGTGGAGGGGCAGGCAGTGTTGAGGAAACAGGTAGGATGCAGAAGAACTTAAGACAGATTAGGAGAATGGGCAAGAAAGTGGCAAATGAAATACAGTGTTGGAAAATGCATGGTCATGCACTTTAGTAGTAGAAATAAATGTGCGGACTATTTTCTAAATGGGGAGAAAGTCCAAAAATCTGAGAACGCAAAGGGACTTAGGAGTCCTTGTGCAGGACACCTTAAAGGTTAACTTTCAGGTTGAGTCGGTGGAGTGGAAGGCAAATGCCATGTTAGCATTCATTTTAAGAGGTCTAGAATACAAGAGCAAGGATGTGATGCTCAGGCTTTATAAGGCACTAGTGAGGTCTCACCTTGAGTATTGTGAACAGTTTTGGGCCCCATATCTTAGAAAAGATGTGCTGACATTGGAGAGGGTCCAGAGGAGGATTACAAGGATGATTCCAGGAATTAAAGTGTTATCATGCAAGGAATGTTTGATGGCTCTGGGTCTGTACTTGCTGGAATTCAGAAGGATGAGGGGGGATCTCATGGAAAACTTTTGAATGTTGAAGGGCCTAGACAGAGTAGGTGTGGAAAGGATGTTTCCCATGGTGGGAGAGTCTAGGACAAAAGGGCACAGCCTCAGGATAGAGGGGCACCCTTTCAAAACAGAGATGTGGAGAAATTTCTTTAGCCAGAGGGTGGTGAATTTGTGGAATTTGTTGCCACATGCAGCTGTGGAGGCCAGGTCGTTGGGTGTATTTAAGACAGAGATTGATAGGTTCTTGACTGGACAGAGCATCAAAGATTATGAGGAGAAGGCTGGGAACTGGGGTTGAGGAGGAGAAGAAAAAGGATCAGCCATGATTGAATGGTGGAGCAGACTCGATTGGCCAGATGGCCTAATTCTGCTCCTATGCCTTATGGTCTTATATTTAAAGTGGAGGTTGATAGATTAATCAGGGTGACAATGGTTACACGGAGAAGGTAGGAGAATGGGATTAAGAGGGATAATAAATCAACCATGATGGAACGAAGCTGCAGACTCCATGGGCCAAAAGGCTTAATTCTATTCCTAGGTCTTATGTTCAGCAAATGCTCAAAATTTTCAAGTGAAGCATGTGACAGGGACCAGAAGGCAGATAATTACTGTAAAAATAAACCATAGCGTAAATTAAAAAATGCTTCATCATAAACTGAGAAGATTGCTGTATCTCCATGCCATAGCTGCATAACAGTTAGCATGCCACTATTATAGCTCAGGGCGTTGGAGTTCAGAGTTCAATTCCTATGTTCTCCCTAAGGAGTCTCTACGTCTTCCCCATGAGCGTGTGCGTTTTTTCTGGTTTCTTCCCACAGTTCAAAGATGTACTGGTAGTTTAACTGGTCATCGTAAATTCAGTTTACAATCATTAATACGATTGGTTTAGGGCTAAATCAGGGTTGCTGGGCTTGCGGCTCAAAGGGTTGGAACAGCCTATTCCACCCCGCATTTCCAAATAAAAGTACAGTACAATAACTATTGTACAACAACTTTAAAATGAACAAAAATCATTGTATATAATAATTTTTAAATACATAAAAATGTTATCTAAACTTATCCTGGACATTTTCTTTAGGTGAGTTTGCATTAAACAAATTTCATATCACTTACAGAAAGGTCTGATATACTTGGATCATCATAAAAAATATCGTTAATAAGATCATTTAAATCATCTTCTTCCTGGAAAGTTTCATCTGAAGGTGAGCTGAAAACCAGAACAAAATATGTCAAAGTCAATCGATATGAGAGCAAGTGTGATGAATGAAATCTAGCACCAAATATTTCACAGCAACATGTGAGCAACATCTATAACTTCCAAATGTTTAAAATCAAAATGTAAAACAGCAATAACTCAGATTAGTCAGAACCTACTCTACAAACAGAAATTTTCACATTCTTTAGGAGACAAAGAAATTCTTCTCATGGTCACAAAAAATTAAGAAGCCATCATGCAAAAATTTGCTCCAATAGCAAATTTCAATGGTTAAGTGGCAAATTTATTTATTTATTTCACGTAACAGGCCCTTCTAGCCCATTGAGTTCAGCAGATTAAATAGTTGACATTTTGAGCTGAGATCTTTTTTCAGGACTGGAAAAGAAGGCGGCTGAAGCCGGAATAAGAAGGCGGGGGGGGGTGGAGTGGGAGGAGTACAAGCTGGCAGGTGATAGGTGAGACCAGGTAAGGGATTGCGGGGGGGTTGGTGGGGAAGGGTGAAGTGAGAAGCTGGGAGGTGATAGGAAGAATCAGAATTAGAATCAGGTTTAATATCACTGGGATATGTCACGAAATTTGTAAAATTAGTGGCAGTAGTACAATGAAATAGGCAATAAATATAGAAAAAAATAAATGAATCACAGTAAGTGTATGTGTAACATAGAAACATACAGCACAGTACAGGTCCTTCAGCCCACAATACTGTGCTGAACATGTACTTAATTTAGAAATTACCCAGGGTTACACATAGCCCTTTATTGTTCTGAGTTCCATGTACCCATCCAGGAATCTCTTAAAAGACCCTATCGTATTCGCCTCCACCACTGTTGCCGGCAGCCCATTCCACGCACTCACCACTCTCTGTGTAAAAATCTTACCCCTGACCTACTTCCAAGCACCTTATTCAGCCCTGTGAAAAAGCCTCTGACTATTCACACAATCAAATTAAATTAGTTAATTAAATTAATTAAATAGTTAAATTTAATATAGTAGTGCAAGAACATAAATAATAAAAAAGAAGTGAGGTAGTGTTCATGGGTTCAATGTCCATTTAGGAATTGGATGGCAGAGGGGAAGAAGCTGTTCCTGAATTGCTGAGTGTGTGCCTTCAGGCTCCTGTACCTCCTCCCTGATGGTAATAATGAGAAGGGGGCAAGTCCTGAGTGCTAGGTGTCCTTAATAATAGACGTCGCCTTTCTGAGAAGAGGTAGAAAGCTGAAGAAGGAAGAATCTGAGAGAAGAGGGGAGTGGACAATGAGAGAAAGTGAAGGTGGAGAGGTACTAGAGGGAGGTGATGAAAGGTCACATTTTGTAATGTTAACTTAGATTTTTTTTGACTTATCTGCTAAACATTTCCAGAATTCTTTTTACTTTAAATTTCTTGGCTCTGTAGTGTTTTGCATCTCAAATTTGCTCTCTCTTGTCCTTATTCTTTTGCTATTTCTATCTCAGATAGACATCATACCCAGCCGGTCACAAGGTCACTCGTTCTTTCACAGACACACTCCACCTCCCTACAACTTCAGAAGTTTGATTTCTAATTTACCTTTGTTCAGATGAAAGCCCATTGACCTGAAACATTAACTCCATTTCTCATCCACAGACGCATCCTGAGTATTTTCAGCACTTTCTGTGACTATTTCCTCTCCCTAATGCCCATAATCTACATGGACTGTGACTTGTACGCAGATTAAACAAATTAATACTAGCATTTATCTAAACACAAAATATTATGGACACAAGAGATTTTGCAGATGCTAGAAATGCAGAGCAACACACACAAAATGCAGCAGAATCTCAGCAGGCCAGGCAGCATCTATGGAGAGGAATAAATAGTTGATGTTTTGGGCTGAAAATTTTCATCAGGAATAAAAATAGAGGAAATACTTGGCAGGTTCAACAGAGCAAAGGGGAAAGGAAACATAAGAAAGGGGAGCAGGAATAGGCCATCTGGCCTGTCAAGCCTGCTCCGGTATTCATGGCTGATCTGACCATGGACTCATCTCCACTTAACTGCCTTTCCCCATAACGTCTAATTCCCCTACTATGCAAAAATCTACCCAACTTGGTCTTAAATATATTTACTGAGGAAGTCTCCACTACTTCATTGCGAAGAGAATTCCACAGATTCACCACCCTCTGAGAAAAGCAGTTCCTCATCTTTGTCCTAAATCTACTCCCCTGAATCTTGAGGCTATGTCCACTAGTTCTAGTCTCACCTACTAGTGGAAACAACTTTCCTGCCGCTATCTCATCTATCCCTTTCATAATTTTATATGTTTCCATAAGATCTTCTCTCATTCTTATGAATTTTCGTGAGTACAGTCCCAGGTAACTAAATCTCTCCTTATAGTCTAACCCCATCATCTCAAGGAATCAACCTGGTGAACCTCCTCTGTACTGCCTCCAAAGCCAGTATATCCTTCCTCAAGTAAGGACACCAGAACTGCACACAGTACTCCAGATGCGGCCCCACCAGTACCCTGTACAGTTGCAGTATAACCTCCCTGCTCTTAAATGCAAACCCTCTAGCAATGAAGGCCAATGTTCCATTTGCCTTCTTGATAGCTTGCTGCACCTGCAAACCAACCTTTTGTGATTCATGCACAAGCACTCCCAAGACACTCTGCACAGCAGTATGCTGCAATATTTTACCATTTAAATAATAATCTGATCTTCCATTTTTCCTTCCAGATGGCTGCGAAGAAAAGGCATTTCAGGATGTATATTGTATACATTTCTCTGACATTAAATGTACCTTTGAAACCTCAGGATCATGACGTACATGGACTTTGACAATAAATTTACTTTGAACTTTAGAAATCCACAGGACAAGACAACGTCTCTGAAAAGCAGCACATAATGTTTCAGGTCAGTGATCTCAACAGTAATGAAAGTCAGTGATGCAACAAATTTTAAGATGCAAATGCAGGAGATGGAAGGAAGGAAAAGTATTACCAGGAGAAAGAACAGCATCTGGTCAGCTCGTCAGACAATTGTTTATCGACTACAGCTCGGCCTTCAATACTATTACTAAAGCAAACTCATCACTAAACTCCGCAACTGAGTCAATGCCTCCCTCTGCAACTGAATCCTCAATTTCCTGACAATCAGGAAGCAACACTTCTGCTACCATTATTCTAAACACTGGTGTCTCACAAGGCTGAGTCGTCAGCACCACCCCCCTGTTCCACCCACTGTACACTCATGACTGCGTGGCCAGATTCTGCACTAATCCATCTACAAGTCTGCAGGTGATACGACAGTAGTGGGCTATATATCTGCGGAGAGGATGTCTCCTACAGTGGGGGAGTCTAGGGCCAGAAGGCACAGCCCTGGAATAGAGAAAAGTCCATTTAGAACAGAGATGAGGAGGAATTTCTTTAGCCAGAGGGTAGTGAATCTGTGGAATTCATCGCTCCAGATGGCTGTGGAGGTCAAATCATTGGTATGTTTACAAAAGAGGTTCTTGATTAGTCAGGTTATTAAAGGTTACAGGGAGAAGGCAGGAGAATGGAATAGAATAATAAATCAGACATGATGGAATGGCAGAGCAGACTTGATGGGCTGAATGCCCAATTCTGCTCCTTTGTCTTATGACCTTATATATGAAATAGCAATGAGTTGAAGTATTGTAAGGAGATAGAGAGCTCAATGACATGGTGTCCAGACAACAACCTTCCTCTCAATGGCAGCAAAAGAGCGGGACAGAGTTTAAGGAAGGTTGTGGGGGGGGGGCGGTCCACATGCTCCTGTCTACATCAATTGTGTTGAGGTGAGGAACTCAGTAGGTCAGGCAGCATCTATGGAAATGTTTCGGGCTGACACCCTTCTTCAAGACGAGGAGTTTCGTCCCAAATATTTGACTGTGTATAGATGCCGCCCGTCCTGCTGAGTTCCTACAGCATTTTGTGTGTGTCGTTCCGGATTTCCAGCACCTGCAGAACCTCTATGGTTTATGTTGAGGTTGAGTGTGTTGCTGGTCCCACCTGTCAGGGCCTTTCATTCAGGAATCGCTCCCCCAACCCCTCGCTCCCACAGAGACACAATTCTGGGGTTTAACCTGATTTTCACCTCCTTGACCGGGCTTCCGCCCGTCCTCTCCTCCCCCTCGCGGCCCGCCCCCGCCGCCGCAGAGCCGCCTCTGCAGAACCGCAGCTCCACTTCGTCCAGCAGCTCATCCAGGTCGTCCGCCATCGCGACCTCGCCGGTTGCCTGGAGCCAGCGTCATTACGCGCGCGTTCATATTTCACGTCTCGACGTACGGGCTGAGCTCGCACGCGAACGGAGCGCGGTGGGGGGGGGGGGGGGGTGGGGGGGGGTGCTGGGAGCGCGCACGTTGCCTTGGCAACAGGCGGCTGGGAACGGCGGCAAAGCGAGCGGGCTGTCTCCGTGTCGGTGGGACTGTCGGTCAGCGTGTGGAGTGAAAGCACAGAATAGGTAGTTAGCCTGTGAAATTAAAGACTTATCTTAGAACAAATGCATTTCATTAATTTGCTTTGCTTGACATTGTTATACGTTGAATAAATTTGTAAAACAAATAATAGGAAGAAGGGTCACGATTAGAATGAGAATCAGAATCAGGTTTAATATCATCCGCATATGTCGTGAAATTTGTTGTTTTGCAGCAGCAGTACATTGCGATACATAGGAATAAAACTATAAATTACTATAAATTAAACAGTGATGTGCAGAAGAGCCCCTCTGAATGCACAACATGTTGAATCTTGAAGTGGATGGGTTACAACAGCAGAGGACCACGGACATGCACTCAGTGGTCACTTTATAGGGACGGGGGTACCTAATCAAATGGCTACTGAGTGTATATGGGGCTGTGAATACAAGTTTGGAGGAAGGGGATTGGATTTCTTCTGCAGGAAGGGCAGCTGACTTCTCTTGCTTTAGTTCAAACTCCTGTTCTCTGAGGCTTCATCAAATCAGCCTGCAGAAGTCAAAAGAAAACCTCCCATAAAATGGAACTATGTAATGCTGAGGTTTTAGACTGCACTTGGAGTATTGTGAGCAGTTTTGGGCCCATTACCTAAGAACAGATGCACTGCCATTGCAGTGGGTTCAGAGGAGAGTCACAAGAATTATTCCAGGAATGAAGGGATTAACACATAGCTCTGGGTTTGTCCTCAGCTGGCTGGTGGCGTAGTGGCATCAGCACTGGACTTTGGAGTGAAGGCTCCTGAGTTCGAACCCAGCCTGCCTCCCCAGCCCGCTTTCCATCTGTGCTGGGTTGAGTGTTGAGCTAGCAACTTGACCTCATAAAAAAGAAATTGCCTGCTACAGAAACATCAACAACAAAAAGTTCATGGCCTATGCTGTCTCATGCCTTTAAAAGGCAGTTTCCTTTCCTTCCTTTTCCTAGGCCCGTACTCACTGGTGGAGTATGAATAAGTATCTCAATGAAGGATTTCTCAATGAAAACCTATCAAATATTGAGATGTTTCCATAGAGTGGATGTGAAGAGGATAGTGGGGGAGTCAGAGGGCACAGCCTTAGAACAGAGGGACATCCATTTAGAACAGAAGTGAGGAGGAATTTCTTTTGTTAGACAGTGGTTAATCTGCGCAATTCATTGCCACAGACACTGAAGACCAAGTCATTGGGTGTATATACAGTGAAGGTTGATAAGTTCTTGATTAGTCAGGGTGTCAAAGGTTCCAGGGGTGGGGAAGGCAAGAGAATAGGGTTGAGAGGGATGATAAATAAGCCAAAAGGCCTAATTCTGCTCCTATGTCTTATAGTCTTCTGGTTTACTTGAGGAACATTCCTATTGCTTTTGGCAAAAGACACCTTTAAAAAATGAACAGGAGCACGTGTTTTGGATTGTGCCAGCTACCAGTTTTTGTTTTAGGGGTTTGAAGCTATTTGGCCTGTAGCCAGTTAAAACAGTATTTGGTCAACTGGACTTGATTTTGCAATTTTCTTTAAGGTGACAACTCCACCGGGACTTGCAGCCTAGTAGTGCCAGATTCAGGTTTGCTGTGGGGCTGGAAGAGATTATATAGACAGACAGGCAGAGAGAGACGAGGCCTTGGAGAATATCGAAAACAAGAACAACAATTTACAAATTGAGAGAATCTGCAGATGCTGGAAATCCAGACAGCATCTATGGAAATGAATAAACAGTCGATGTTTCAGGCCAAGACTCTTCTTCAGTACCGGAAAGGAAGGTGGAAGATATCAGAATAAAAAGGTGGGTTGAGGGGAAGGAGGACATGCTGGAAGGTGATTGTTGTGGCTCTCTCTCAAGGTCGAGGATGATGGTCTTCATTCTGAAGAAGTGACCCACAGAGCGAAGATGCCTGTGCATGTATTTGTTTAAGGTGTACTTGATGTGGCATTACAAGAAGCACACGATACTTCACAAATCAACCAACTGATTCCAATGGCATGGAAGCCATGACGATTGGAGCTGATAGGTGAGACCTGGTAGGTTGGCGGGGGGGGAATGAAGTAAGAAAGTAGGAAAGTGATAGGTGGAAAAGGTAAAGGGCTGGAGAAGAACAAATCTGATAGAGGAGAGTAGACATGGGAGAAAGGGAAGGAGGAGAATCACCGGAGTAGGTGATGGGCAGGTGAGAAGAATAAGGTTGAGTGGGATTTGGGATCAGCCATGATGAAATAGCAGAGAAGACTCGATGGGCTGAATGGCCTAATTCTGTTCCTTTGTCTTCTGGTCTAAGAAGAGGAAAGAGGCCAGAATGATGAATAGAAGAAGCAGGAAAGGGGAGGAAAACATTTACTGAAGGAGAAATCATGTTCATAACATTAAGTTGGAGGGTACCGAGACAGAATATGTGCTCCTTCACCCTGAGGTGTCTCATTGCCTCAATTACAAGCTGAGGCACTGTCAGACTGGGAGCCAGCCAGCAAATAAATGTAAGCAGCGGTGTGATTGGTGAACAAGTTTTTGGCAGCAGGGCTTCGGCAGGTGTCAGAACTAATGTATAAAATGGCAGATGGAATGTGATGCAGGTAAGCGTGAGGTGTTGCAGTTGTGGGAGGAGCAACCACGATAGGACTTACGCAGTGAGTGGTCGGGCACTGAGGAGAGCTGTAGATCAGAGTACAGATCCATAATCCCTGGGAAGTTGTGTCACGGTTGGATAGTAGTGTAGTGGTTAGTGTGATGCTGTTACAGCTCCAGGCATTGAATTCCAGTGCCGTTCTGTAAGGAGTCTCTGTATATCCTCCCCGTGGAACGTGTGGGTTTCCTCCGGCTGCTCTGCTTTTCTCCCGAGCCAAAACATGTACTGGTTAGGTTAATCAGCCATTATAAATTGTCCTGTGCTTAGAACAGGGTTAATTGGGTTTGTCGGGGACTGCTGTGGTGACATAGCTTGAGGGGCAGGAAGGCAAACACGAGGAAATCTGCAGATGCTGGAATTTCAAGCAACACACATAAAAATTACTGGTGAATGCAGCAGGCCAGGCAGGCAGCATCTATAGGAAGAGGTACAGTCGACTTTTCAGGCCGAGACCCTTCGTCAGGACTAACTGAAGGAAGAGCTAGTAAGAGATTTGAAAGTGGGAGGAGGAGAGGGAGATCCGAAATGATAGGAGAAGACAGGAGGGGGAGGGATGAAGCCAAGAGCTGGGCAGTTATTTGGCAAAAGGGATATGAGAGGATCATGGGATGGGAGGCCTAGGGAGAAAGAAAAGGGGGAGGGGGGAAACCCAGAGGATGGGCAAGGAGTATGGTGAGAGGGACAGAGGGAGAAAAAGCAGTGAGAGAAAAAGAATGTGTGTATATAAATAAATAATGGATGGGGTACGAGGGGGAGGTGGGGCATTAGCGGAAGTTAGAGAAGTCAATGTTCATGGCATCAGGTTGGATGCTACCCAGACGGAATATAAGGTGTTGTTCCTCCAACCTGAGTGTGGCTTCATCTTTACAGTAGAGGAGGCTGTGGATATACATATCAGAATGGGAATGGGACGTGGAATTAAAATGTGTGGCCGCTGGGAGATCCCGCTTTTTCTGGCGGACAGAGCGTAGGTGTTCAGCAAAGCGATCTCCCAGTCTGCATCGGGTCTCGCCAGTATATAGAAGGCCACATCGGGAGCACCGGACGCAGTATATCACCCCAGCCGACTCACGGGTGAAGTGTCGCCTCACCTGGAAGGACTGTCTGGGTCCCTGAATGGTGGTAAGGGAGGAAGTGTAAGGGCATGTGTAGCACTGGCAGAAAAGGCTGGCTCTGTGCTGTATCACTAAATAAAAATGAATAAAACTTGAATCAATGCCTGCCCTCTGTAAATAGTTTGAGTGTGATCTCTATTCCTTAGTTAAAATATCAATTTTAGGAGGCCATTCCAAAAAGTAGGTTGCGGACAAGGTGAGAAATCCTGCAAATTTCTATGGATGTACGTTGGAGGGCATTCTGATTGGTTGCATCACCGCTTTGAATGGAGGCCCCAATGCAGAGGATCAGAAAAATCTGCAGAAAGTTGTAAACTCAGCCATCCGTCATGGGCACCAGCCTCCCCAACATCGAGGACACCTTCAAAAGATGATGTCTCAGAAAGGCAGCATCCATCATATAGAATTCCCATCACCCAGGACAGGCCCTCTTCTCATTGCTACCATCCTGGAGGAGTTATAGGAGCCTCTAGACAAACACTGGAACAGCTTTTTCCCCTCCACCATCAGATTTCTGAATGAAACATGAACTCATGAACACTCACGAACAAGAAAATCTGCAGACGCTGGAAATCCAGAGCAACACACACAAAGAATGCTGAATGAACTCAGCAGGTCAGGTGGCATCTATGGAGGGGAGTAAACAGGCAACGTTTGGGGTGAGAGCTTCATCAGGACTGGAAAGTGCTTTTACTGTGGCAAGAGGATATTTTATGAAGGGCATTATAATACTAGGTGCCTTTCTCTCCATAGTTATGTTATTTAAAATTTATCTGTGGAATTCATTGCCACAGAGGGCTGTGGAGGCCAAGTCATTGGGCATATTTAAAGTGGAGGTTGATATGGTCTTGATTAGTAAGGACATCAAAGGTTATGGGGAGAAGGCAGGAGAATGGGGTTGAGAGGGATAATGTCAGCTGTGATGAAATGGCAGAGCAAACTCAATGGTAATTCTGCTCCTCGATGGTCAGGGTCCTGGTGATGGATGCAGCTTTCCTGTGACAGCACTCCGTGTAGATGTGCTCAATGGTGGGGAGGGTTGTACCTGTGATGGCCTGGGCCATATCCACTAACTTTTGTACAAGGGCATTAGTGTTTCCATATCAGACCATGATGCAATCAAGAGTCAGAATCAGAATCACAATCAGGTTTATTATCACCAGCATGTGACGTGAAATTTGTTAACTTAGCAGCAGCAGTTCAATGCAATACATAATCTAGCGGAGAGAAAAAATAAATAAATAAGTAAATCAATTACAGTATACGTATATTGAATAGTTTAAAAACATGCAAAAACCAGAAATATTATATATTAAAAATGTGAGATAGTGTCCAAGGGTTCAGTCATTATACTCTCCATCAACACATATGTCAAAGTTTTAGTTGTCTTGCCGAATTTTTGCAACTTCTACGAAAGTAGAGCTGCTGCCATGCTTTCTTCGTAATTGCACATACTGTATGAACAGATCTTCTGAAATTATAACACCTTTTTTGACTTCTGAAAGAACTTTGGATCAAAAAAATCAGATTCCAACAGCATCCACCAATACTGACTAAGCCTGCAGAGTCACAAAGTGATCAGGTACTAAACTGATCCGGAAAGAGTCCACAGGAGGGGAGAACTTTCTTCACTTTGTCCCTAGTCCAGGGGCAGAGCTACCAATCTGTGCCAGCACTGATATCACTGCCACGGTCCTTGGTAAGATACCACGGTCCAGGAGATAGGTAAGAGATTCTGTGGAAGAGATTGAGAATCCCAGATGGTCTGTTGCCCCCCTGGTGCCAGGGTCCGCAATATCTTAGATCGAGTTCTCAGTATTCTCAGGAGGGAGGGTGAGCAGCCAGATGTTGTGGTCCATGTAGGGACCAATGACGTGGATAGGAAGGAGGAGGAGGTCCTGCAAAGAGAACTTAGGGAGTTATGTGCAAAGTTGAAGGGCAGGACCTCCAGGGTTGCAATCTCGGGATTGCTACCCGTGCCACGTGCTAGTGAGGCTAGAAATAGGAAAATAATGCAGCTAAATACGCGGCTAAGGAGTTGGTGCAGGAGGGAGGGCTTCATGTTTCTGGACAATTGGGCCTTGTTCCAGGGAAGGTGGGACCTGTTCCGACGGGACGGGTTGCACCCGAACTGGAGGGGGACTAACATCCTTGAGGGTGGGTTTGCTAGTGCTGCTCTGGGGGGTTTAAACTAGATTTGCAGGGGGAGGGGAACAAGAGTGTTAGAGCAGATAGTGAGGTGGAGGAGGATAAAGGTCATGCGAGAACTGCAAGTATAGTGCATGGAGTAAAGCCAGATCTAACATATAAAGAGGTTTTGAGGAAAGAGAAGCAGAATAAAGGGTATAAAGGCAGTAAGGTAGAAGGGCTGAAGTGTGTGTACCTCCATGCAAGAAGCATCAGGAACAAAGAATGAACTGAGAGCTTGGATACATACATGGAATTATGATGTAGTGTTATGTAACCATTTGCTATAAGCATTCAAAAGAGATGTGAGTGCAGCAAGCTATGCAAGCTGTAGTTAATTCATTCTTCGGCGCGTAATTGAAAATAGACCAGTACAACACCTCTACTGTAGCTGCCTCTACCAGCATTGCATGGTTGATAGTTGCAATTAAATGCAACATAATAAATTCAAAATCCAATATAGAAATGAAATTCAGCAGGTCAGGTGAATAGAGCGATAGAGCAGTGAAAGAAGTGCATGGAGTAAAGCCAGATCTAACATACAGAGAGGCTTTGAGGAAAGAGAAGCAAAATAAAGGGTGTAAAGACAGTAAGGTAGAAGGGCTGAAGTGTGTGTACCTCAATGCAAGAAGCATCAGGAACAAAGGTGATGAACTGAGATACATGGAATTATGATGTGGTGGCCATTACAGAGACTTGGCTGGAACCAGGGCAGGAATGGATTCTCAATATTCCTGGATTTCAGTGCTTTAAAAGGGATAGAGAGTGGGGGAAGGGGAGGAGGGGTGGCATTACTGGTCAGGGATACTGTTACAGCTACAGAAAGGGTGGGTAATGTAGCAGGATCCTCTTTTGAGTCAGTATGGTTAGAAGTCATGAACAGGAAGGGAGCAGTTACTCTATTGGGGGTATTCTATAGGTCCCCTGGTCGCAGCAGAGATACCGAGGAGCAGATTGGGAGGCAGATTTTGGAAAGGTGCGAAAATAACAAGGTTGTTATCATGGGTGACTTTAACATCCTTGATATTGATTGGCACCTGATTAGTTCCAAGGGTTTGGATGGGGCAGAGTTTGTTAAATGTGTCCAGGAGGAATCCCTGTCACAGTATGTTGACAGGCCGACTAGGGGGAATGCCATACTAGATCTAGTACTAGGTAATGAACCGGGTCAGGTCACAGATCTCTCAGTGGGTGAGCATCTGGGGGACAATGACCACCCTCCCTGGCCTTTAGCATTATCATGGAAAAGGATAGAATCAGAGAGGACAGGAAAATTTTTAATTGGGGAAGGGAAAATTATGAGGTTATAAGGATAGAACTTGCGGGTGTGAATTAAGATGACGTTTTTGCAGGGAAATGTACTGTGGACATGTGGTCGATGTTCAGGGATCTCTTGCGGGATGTCAGAGATAAATTTGTCCTGGTGAGGAAGATAAAGAATGGTAGGGTGAAGGAACCATGGGTGACAAGTGAGGTGGAAAATCTAGTCAGGTGGAAGAAGGCAGCATACATGAGGTTTAGGAAGCAAGGATCAGATGGGTCTATTGAGGAATATAGGATAGCAAAAAGGAGTTTGAGAAGGGGCTGAGAAGAGCAAGAAGAAGGCATGAGAAGGCCTTGGCGAGTAGGGTAAAGGAAAACCCTAAGGCATTCTTCAATTATGTGAAGAACAAAAGGATAACAGGAGTGAAGGTAGGACTGATTAGAGACAAAGGTGGGAAGATGAGCCTGGAGGCTGTGGAAGTGAGAGAGGTCCTCAATGAATACTCCTCTTCAGTATTCACCAATGAGAGGGAACTTGATGATGGTGAGGACAATATGAGTGAGGTTGATGTTCTGGAGCATGTTGATATTAAGGGAGAGCAGGTGTTGGAGTTATTAGAATACATTAGGATGGATAAGTCCCCAGGGCCTGATGGAATATTCCCCAGGCTTCTCCATGAGGCGAGGGAAGAGATTGCTAAGCCTCTGGCTCGGATCTTTATGTCCTCGTTGTCCATGGGAATGGTACCGGAAGGGTGGAGGGAGGTGAATGTTGCTCCCTTGTTCAAAAAAGATAGTAGGGATAGTCCAGGTAATTGTAGACCAGTGAGCCTTACGTCTGTGGTGGGAAAGCTGTTGGAAAAGATTCTCAGAGATAGGATCTCTGGGCATTTAGAGAATCATGGTCTGATCAGGGACAGTCAGCATGGCTTTGTGAAGGGCAGATTGTGTCTAACAAGCCTGATAGAGTTCTTTGAGGAGGTGACCAGGCATATACATGAGGGTAGTGCAGTGGATGTGATCTACATGGATTTTAGTAAGGCATTTGACAAGGTTCCACATGGTAGGCTTATTCAGAATGTCAGAAGGCATGGGATCCAGGGAAGTTTGGCCAGGTGGATTCAGAATTAGCTTGCTGCAGAAGGCAGAGGGTAGTGGTGGAGGAAGTACATTCAGATGGAGGATTGTGACTAGTGGTGTCCCACAAGGAGCGGTTCTTGGACCTTTACTTTTCATGATTTTTATTAATGACCTGGATGTGGGGGTAGAAGGGTGGGTTGGCAAGTTTGCAGATGACACAAACGTTGGTGGTGTTCTGCATAGTGTAGAGGATTGTCGAAGATTGCAGAGAGACATTGATAGGATGCAGAAGTGGGCTGAGAAATGGCAGATGGAATTCAACCCAGAGAAGTGTGAAGTGGTATACTTTGGAAGGACAAACTCCAAGGCAGAGTACAAAGTAAATGGCAGGATACTTGGTAGTGCGGAGGAGCAGAGCGATCTGGGGGTACATGTCCACAGATCCCTGAAAGTTGCCTCACAGGTAGATAGGGTAGTTAAGAAAGCTTATGGGGTGTTGGCTTTCATAAGTCGAGGGATAGAGTTTAAGAGTCGCGATGTAATGATGCAGCTCTATAAAACTCTGGTTAGGCCACACTTGGAGAACTGTGTCCAGTTCTGGTCGCCTCACTATAGGAAGGATGTGGAAGCGTTGGAAAGGGTACAGAGGAGATTCACCAGGATGCTAACAACAGGAATTCTGCAGATGCTGGAAATTCAAGCAACACACATCAAAGTTGCTGGTGAACGCAGCAGGCCAGGCAGCATCTCTAGGAAGAGGTGCAGTCGACGTTTCAGGCCGAGACCCTTCGTCAGGACTAACTGAAGGAAGAGTGAGTAAGGGATTTGAAAGTAGGAGGGGGAGGGGGAGATCCAAAATGATAGGAGAAGACAGGAGGGGGAAGGATGGAGCCAAGAGCTGGACAGGTGATAGGCAAAAGGGATACGAGAGGATCATGGGACAGGAGGTCTGGGAAGAAAGACAAGGGGGGGGGTACCCAGAGGATGGGCAGGGGGTATATTCAGAGGGACAGAGGGAGAAAAAGGAGAGTGAGAGAAAGAATGTGTGTATAAAAATAAATAACAGATGGGGTACGAGGGGGAGGTCCAACCTGATGGCACGAACATCGACTTCTGTAACTTACGCTAATGCCCCACCTCCCCCTCGTACCCCATCTGTTACTTATTTTTATACACACATTCTTTCTCTCACTCTCCTTTTTCTCCCTCTGTCCCTCTGAATATACCCCTTGCCCATCCTCTGGGTCCCCCCCCCCCTTGTCTTTCTTCCCAGACCTCCTGTCCCATGATCCTCTCATATCCCTTTTGCCTATCACCTGTCCAGCTCTTGGCTCCATCCCTCCCCCTCCTGTCTTCTCCTATCATTTTGGATCTCCCCCTCCAACTTTCAAATCCCTTACTCACTCTTCCTTCAGTTAGTCCTGACGAAGGGTCTCCGCCTGAAACGTCGACTGCACCTCTTCCTAGAGATGCTGCCAGGCCTGCTGCGTTCACCAGCAACTTTTATGTGTGTTGCTTCACCAGGATGCTGCCTGGTTTAGAGAGTAAGCATTATGATCAGAAGTTAAGGGAGCTAGGGCTTTACTCTTTGGAGAGAAGGAGGATGAGAGGCGACATGATAGTCATAGTCATAGTCATACTTTATTAATCCCGGGGGAAATTGGTTATATGATAGACGTATACAAGATAATAAGAGGAATAGAAAGAGTGGATAGCCAGTGTGTCTTCCTCAGGGCACCACTGCTCAATACAAGAGGACTTGGCTTTAAGGTAAGGGGTGGGAAGTTCAAGGGGGATAGTAGAGGAAGGTTTTTCACTCAGAGATTGGTTGGTGTGTGGAATGCACTGCCTGAGTCAGTGGTAGTGAAATTTAAGAGATTACTAGACAGGTATATGGAGGAATTTAAGGTGAGGGGGGTTATATTGGAGGCAGGATTTAAGGATTGGCACAGCATTGTGGGCTGAAGGGCCTGTACTGTGCTGTACTATTCTATGTTCTATGTTCTATGTCCGCATTCCGAGGACACAACTTAGTGTATGTGTGACGTTACTACCATGCTAAATTGGACAGGTTCAGAACAAGCCCAGCAATTCAAACTTGTTGTCTGTTACCGTGCATCGTACTGTCTCATCAACCAACAAAACTCCACCATAAAGTGCAACTTCATAAATCAATAGGTTTCAATAGGTACATTTAATGTCAGTGAAATGTATACAATATACATCCTGAAATTCTTTTTCTTCGCAAACATCCGCAAGAACAGTGGAGTGCCCCAAAGAATGAATGACAGTTAAACGTTGAAACCCCAAAACTCTGCCTACCCAACTCCCTGCTCCCATGCACAAGCAGCAGCAAGTCAATGACCCCCCCCAACCATCCCCACCAGCACAAATGCAACAGCATCCTCCATCGAGCACTCAAGCGTGCAGCAAACATGAAAGCAGACACAGACTTGCAGTACCCCGGCCACCCGGTAATTCGACATATCACAGGCTCTCTCTTTCCCTGATAAGGGAAAAAGAGGTGTCCCCATTTCACAGCGAGGGGTGAGACATAACAAAGAACTCACTGATTAACAATGTTAAAAGTCTGTTGCGTCGCTTTTTCCGAGTTCTGTGCCCAGAGAATGGGCCCCGGAAAGCCGCAGTTCCAGACAGGTGCTTCAGTTACCATCAGACCAGGAGATGAGACCAACAAATTTGTTGTTTTAGAAACCTAGAAACATAGAAACTAGGTGCAGGAGTAGGCCATTTGGCCCCTTGAGCCTGCACCGCCACTCAGTACGATCATGGCTGATCATCCAACTCAGAACCCTGTACCTGCCTTCTCTCCATACCCCCGATCCCTTTAGCCACAAGAGCCATATCTAACTCCCTCTTAAATATAGCCAATGAACTGGCCTCAACTGTTTCCTGTGGCAGAGAATTCCACAGATTCACCACTCTCTGTGTGAAGAAGTTTTTCCTCATCTCGGTCCTAAAAGGCTTCCCCTTTATCCTCAAACTGTGACCCCTCGTTCTGGACTTCCCCAACATCAGGAACAATCTTCCTGCATCTAGCCTGTCCAATCCCTTTAGGATTTTATACGTTTCAATCAGATCCCCCCCTCAATCTTGTAAATTCCAGAGAATACAAGGCTAGTCGATCCAGTCTTTCATCATATGAAAGTCCTGCCATCCCAGGAATCAATCTGGTGAACCTTTTGTGGCAGCAACATAGAGCAATACATAAAATATACTATAAATTATAATGAGAAATATAAAATAAATAAATACAGAATGCAAAAGAAGAGCACGAATAGTGAGGTGGTGTTCATCGGTTCATTGCCCGTTCAGAAATCTGATGGCAGAGGGGAAGAAGGTTTTCCTGAATCATTGAGTGTGTGTCCTCGGGCTCCTGTACTTCCTCCCTGATGGCAGCAATGAGAAGAGGGCATGTCCTGGATGATGGATAGGGGGCAGGTCTGCACAGCCAGTCAGATGTGGGATTTCCAGGAGACTCCCAGCCTCCTCGATGGCCACATCTGCACAAAGTGCATCGAGCTGCAGCTTCTTAGAGACCATGTTAGCTCGATGACCTTCGGCTTGTTAGGGAAAGTGAAGCAGGGATAGACAGGAGCTACTAATGATAGTATTTCCTATGGTGGGGGTATCTGGATCTAGAGGGCACAGCCTCAAAATGGAGGGGCGACCTTCTAAAACAGAGGTAAGGACGATTTTTTTTAGCCAGTGAGTAGTGTACCTATGGAATGCTCGGCCATAGACTCCAGTGGTGGCCAAGTCCGTGATTATATTTAAGGCGGAATTTGATAGTTTTCTGATCGGTCAAAGCACCAAAGGATATGGCAAGACGGAAGGTGTATAGGGTTGAGTGGGTTCCAGGATCAGCCATGATGGAATGGCGGAGCAGACTCGATGGATAAATGGCCTAATTTTCCTCCTATGTCTTATGGTCTTATGGACCATAATGATGGACGCCACCTTTTTGAGCATCACCTTTTGATGGTGTTCTCCATGCTGGGGAAGCTAGTGCCCATGATGGAGTTGGCTGAACACTCTGGAGCTTTTTCCAACACTGGACACTGGAGCCTCCACACCAGGCAATGATGCAACCAGTTAGAATGCTCTCCATAGTACATCTACAGTAATCTGCTAGAGCCTTAGGCAGAATAACAGTTTGTCATGGACTACATGGGGTTTGTTTCTGTGTTGTAGTGCTGTATGATGGTATGACCACACACAATTTCCTCACACTCACTATCCCTAATCACTTACCTTTCCAAATGCATGTGCTTATTTGTAAATTTGCAAGTTAGGATGTTGAAAGACATAACCATGTACGCAGTACAGTGCATTAAGAAATCAAAGTTAAAGTTTGCATGAAAGCACTGGAGGGAGCTAACAGTTCAGAGATATTAACCAAATATTTCAGTGCGACGGATAGTCTGTGGGATGACTGTTACATCAAATCAGTGAAATACTTTCAATGTGTGGTGAAGAAGCCTGGCTAAAGGTGGCTTCCGATACCTTGGTGAATCTGAATTTCCACTAGCAAAGACTCATAGTGTACTCAGGACCCACTTTATTAGGCTGCTCCTCTACTGAATGAAATGGCCACTGAGTGTATATTCATGGTTTCTGCTGCTGTAGCCCATCCACTTCAAGGTTCGATGTGTTGTGCATTCAGAGATGGTCTTCTGCACATCACTGTTGTGACCCGTGGTTATCTGAGTTACTGTCACCTTCCTGTCAGCTTGAACCAGTCTGGCCATTCTCCTCTGACCTCTCTCATCAACAAAGTGTTCTCACCTACAGAACAGTGTTTTTTTTGTTTTTCACACCATTCTCTGTAAACTCTAGAGAGTAGTGTGTGAAAATCCCAGGAGATCAGCAGTTTCTAAAATACTCAAACCACCTTGTCTGACACCAACAATCATTCCATTCCATGGTTAGATCACATTTCTTCCCCATTCTGTTGTTTGGTCTGAACAACAACTGAACCTCTTGACCATGTCCGCTGCTTTTATGCATTGAGTTGCTGCCATATGATTGGCCACTCGGAGTTTTCCATTAATGAGGGGGTGTACAGGTGGACCTGGTGAAGTGGGCACTGAGTGTACTGTGAATTGTATTGTTTGCTTTAACAACTGACACAACCTAAGGGTGCACTAGGGGCATCCCACAGGTGTTGCCACACATTCTGACCCCAACAGAATGTTCAGCAGAACAACAGAACAAAACAAACAAAAATAACAACATAGCAAATCCTTTTTCCCAGCCCTTACCCCCCCCCCCCCACACACACACACCTTGGAGGATATATTTCTTGGGGCCAACAAGTTTATTTAATCACTAAGAAGACATGCCAGTGGTGATATTTCATAAGGAGCTCGAGGAGATTTGGTATGTCACCAAAGACTTGTGCAAATTTCAGCAGATGGCCGGCATTCTGTTTGCAGCACTGCCTGGTGTGGAGGCTCCAACGCACAGCGGGTTGTAGATCTAGCCAGCAACAACATTTCTCACTACTGGAAATGTACTGCTTATGTTGTGGCATATCCACATCAAGGCAGCAGTGAAAGTCAGCACAGTATGTGCATTGACACTGAGACAGTGCAGCAAGACGAGAAACTTGACAAAGCCTATCTTGGAACTTTGCAATGGAAGGTCAAGTTTTTTGAGACCCTTGCCGCACTGTCGCCTGTCGCTGCCGTGCAGGAGAGGAGAATTGGAGGTGGTTCGACGCGGTGGGCGTCCATGCTGGATTGGGGCTGGCCCCCCTCGTCTGTGCTGCCCTCTAGTGTTGGCTCAGTGGTAGACAATCTGGTTTGGGTTCACCTGCAACTGCACTAAACCATGAAGGATGAACTACTGTGGCCTTGTCCTTGGTGACAACACCCTTGCATCATCACTCCACAGGACTTGGCCTATATTATTTTTTTTGGTATGGCTGTATGTTTACTTGCTATCTGATACTGTATGTGCAATATGTGCCTCTGCTGTGTGTGAATGACGGTTCAGTGTTTTGCACCTTGGCCCAGGAGTAACTTTGTTTCACTTGGCTGTATTCATGGGTGTTCATGCACGGTTGAATGGCAATGAAACTTGAACTTCAAAAAAACTGTAGGCTGTGACAAACACTGGCTAACACCTTAAAAATGTAATTGTGAAATTTCT